>NW_025920269.1:0-212309 GCF_902686445.1 Sciurus carolinensis | reverse complement strand
ATCTATGATGGTGATCTATGGATCACTGTGTTTATGTTTATTTATGGCAAACCAAATATATCACTGCATGATGTGGTATGCATTTTTTAATTACTTTCCATTGTTGATAAAGAAAAGAACTGTTGGAAAATTTTACTCTGTCTCTCATACCTGTGTTGTTACAGAAAACTCACAATTTTTTCTAATGCTCTGCTCTTCCACTTTCTAATGTTTAATCTGAGTTTACTTCCCTTCACAATGTATGCCCACTTCTTTTGCTTTCTTTTGTTGTCTGTTTTACTTTAGTTTTCTTATTCTTTGTTCTCTCTTCTTCTCTCCACTTTTTTATTTACCAACTTTCCTCTGATATAAGCTATGGGAAGCAATCCTTATTTAGCAAAATCAGACTAGGCTGAGCCATGGGATGCAGGGACCTGATTCCAGGAACTAACAGGCGAAAAGGTCTGTCCTAGATTACCAGGAAGCATGTGGTGCTGCATGCCAGTGGTTCCCTGTCTCCTTCTGGAATATCTCCCCTAAGGGGATGGTTTCCCTAACTGTACTCTATCTTTTTGATCACAGAAGAAGCTCCTCCATGTTTTAACCCCCTTTACCTGTGAATTAAAAATAAAAGAGAGTTGGATGAGTAGTTAGAGGATAGCGATTGTAAGACCAGGCCCATTATGTCTCCTCTCATTTAAAAAGATTATTGTCTCTTGTGTGTTTCTTGAGTACATAAGCTTTTGGGAAATACACTGAAAAACAGTCAACATCCTCCTCCACCAGTTAAACCTTTCCTCATCCACATGGGACATGGCAGAGAGGACCTCCACACTAAGCAGATCCTGAAATGGAATTCAACTACTTTATTGACATTCTAATTTAATCTGTTACTGAAACTTAATAAGATATGCCACTTATTACCATTTCACTCTTTTTCCTTTCTATATATTTCTTATGTTTAACTCTTCAACTATTAAATCTACTAGTATCCATGTTTTAAATAAACATAGCCAATGTTATTTTATAATATGTGGTTCTTACCTTCTATAGGTCCTGTTATGCCATGTTTTTCTCTTTGATATGCATCACCAGATAAATGATCAATGCACTTCTGAGGAAGACTCAGAGAGATACCCTGGCAAAATAAACATCAATAATGAGGTGCATAAAGGTTTATTAATCACTAAGGTGACACCCAATTTTCCAGTTTGAAATAAATTAAACTTAAAAACTAGAGAATGACACTTTGAAAGCTGACACATTTTATACCATAAGCTCATATATCCTCTGCAAATAAATAAATTTTACCTTCTCTTCTTCAGCTGGTATGTGTTCCATAACACTTCCTGGTAGGCAAGAGATGAGTTTTTCACATTAAAGTCTTCAGATGAAGCATTGGCCTGTTTGGGGAAGAATAGAGAAGACACAAGTAGAAATATAATTACTCTGCAGAAACCTCCCCAAGCTGGTACATTGTACAACTAGAAGTTGTGGAAACAAGTAGTTGACATTTTAGTTACATCAGGAAGGAGAAAACCATATACTCCTCTTGGTCTTACAATTTTTAAGTGTCTTCCATGTTTTTTGCTTATCATTTAGGTTTTTACCTTTCTATTTCTTATGCTCTTTTCATTGTTTATTTTTCTTTGCATTTGTCTTCTTTTCTATCATGTGTATCTGCTCAATATTCCATTTGTAGTATTCATCCTCCTTCTCCTTCTTTTTCCCTTCCACCACTTACATTTTGGTGCCAGGAATGTAACTGAGAGGTGTTCAACCACTGACCCACAACCTCAGTCCTTTTACATTTTATTTACAGACAGTCTTGCTGAGTGTTTATGGTCTCACTAAATTGCTGTGATGGCTTTAGACTCATGGTCCTTCTGTCCCAGCCTTCAAAGCCACTGTGATAACAGGTGTGCATCACCATTCCCAGCCAACATTTGCCTATATATTTTAATATTAATTTTGGAATCATTAGTGGCTAAAGTTTTGTTCATTGTACATTATCACTCATCACTTCTCATTGGTTATTAACATTACAGAGATTATTTTAATGTTTTATAAGTTAAACATGTGCTTTGCTTCTAAGATTTTGCTACTACTGGTAGTTGTTCTTTGTTCTTAAAGAATTTTGGATGAGTGAGTGATCCTGGAACTTTTGTCACACTGATTTAGGTCTTTGACAATGAAATATAAACCATGATCAGGTTATATCAAAAGAGAAATTGGTTCACATAATGTGACCATAATTAAGAAGGGGAAAGAACTCTATTCAAGTGCATGACAAACCTATGCATATTAACACAGAAAACACAAGAGAGCAAAGCAATAAGAAACCACCAAAGTTTCTAGTTCCCTGAGAACTTAATCCACAGACATTTTTGTGAAAGATATGCTGTACACAAATTCAAATAATTGATTGTAAATAATTGAGAAACTAAGAAAAATAAGAAATAAGTTAATGGACTCAATACAGATTTTGAAAGTACATTCTAACAAGGAAATTGAGATCCTGAAGAAACTCTGAAAATGATAAATTCACTCACTCAAAAATATCTGAATGGGAAATATCATCAAATTACTGTATCAATCAGAAGGAAGAATGTTAAATCTTGATGATGTGGAAGAAGTAGACTTCTGTATAGTAATAAGAATGAAAGACATTAAACAAAAATATACATGAGTTCTGGGACAAGTTCAAAAGACCCAATGGAAGACTCAGACCTTGAGGAAGGAATGAAGATAGAGACAAATTTCATAGAAAACTCATTCAGGGAGCATATAACTAAAGAGTTCCGTACTTATGGGAACAATGGACATCCAGGCACAGGATTCATTTTGAAACCCAAATAGATGTGGCCTATACAGAATCTGTCCAGATTATACTTCAGTGAAAATGCCAAAAATTCAGAAACAAATCATTGTTTGTATAAATTCAGGAAAGAAGCCCCAAGTCACTTATAAAAGCTGATACATCTGGATAATCCTAAAGGCCAGCAGCACATTTCAAGTGATAAAACAGAAATATTGCCAACCTTTCTTGCTATCTGAGTCAAAGTAATTGTTCAGAATCAAAGCAGAAATAAAATGAAGACAAGAATAAACTGAAATAATTCATTACAAGTAAGTAAACATTGTGGAAGATACACAGAGGAATCTGATGTGAACAAAAAGAAAAGCAAAACCAATCTTGACAGCATAGGAAATAATACATTTTACTAGAATTATAGATAAGCAGATGAGAATTAATAGTGAATCCAATATTAAAAAGCAACACACACCTCACTATTTAACACTACATGCAAAATGTCTTAATTTTTAATTCTCCACTTAAAACATATAGCCTAAAATACACCCAAATATATATTGTCAGCAAGAAACCCTGCTGACTTCCAAAGGTGTTCACATACTAGAACTGAAAAGATGAGAAACAATATTCCATACAAACAAAAGCCACAGGCAAGAAAGGGTTGCTATTCTCATACTTGATGAATTCAAGCAACAATTACCCTCAGGTGACAAAGAAGGTAACTACATATTGATAATGGAAAACACCAAAAAAGAAGATAAATGGGTGTAAATACTTATGCTTGAATGATAGTGCACCCAATTTTATAAAATAAACACTACATATTCTGTAGGGACAGATAGGCCCCAATGATGTAAGAGCAGGTGACTTTAATACAACATAATTAGTGAAAAGGTCACCTGAATAAAATATCAATAAAGTACCTCAAATTGAATTCAGAATGACTTAACAGATGTCTACAGAATGTTTCATCTGATAATAGAAGAACATACCTAGATTTCAGTAACACAAGGAATTTTATAATATATCAAGTATTAGAATACAAAACAAGACTTAGTAAATGCAGAAACAAATAAAATAAAAGCAAAATCAATCATGAGACTCAACATATTACAATGGAAAACTATTAGAAAACAACACACAGTCCTGGGAAAACCATGTATCCATACAAAGATGAATGAAGTTTGATCCCTAACTCTTACCCCTCACATAAGTCAACTGAAAGTGAATTATTCTAGTAATGCTTCAACTGCTACAAGAAAATTAAAGCTGAATACTTCAACATGTTCACTTGAGTATCATTTTCCTTAACAAGACACCTAAAGCATAACAAATAAAACCAAGAATCAGTAGTTGGGATGGCATCAAATTAAAAAGCTTCTACACACCAATGGAAACAATTATAATGTAGAAAGTAAGCTTACAGAATGGGGGAAGATTTTTGCCACCTTATTCTCAAATATGGGATTAACATTCAGAATATGTAAAAATCTCACAAGACTTATCTCCAAGTAACAAATGACCCAAGAAATAAATGGACAAAAGAACTACAGAGATACTTCTTTAAGAAAGAAATGCAAATGACAATAAGTATATGAAAAAAAATTTCAACTAGTCTAACAGTAAGGGAATTACAAATGAAAAGTACTTTGAAATTGTACTCCAGTTAAAATGTCAACTATAAGTAAATGCTAACAGAGATGCAAGGAAAAGTTCAAGTTCACTCATCTTTTGTTGATGGAACTTCAAATTAGCACCATTACCCTGGTAAGCACTATAGAGAAACTTCAAAAACAATAGTAATGGGACCACTGTATGATCCAGCTACCTCAGTTACTGAAACATATTCAAAAGATCTAAAATAAGCATATTATTTATTGGTAGAAACATAATGTATATAGCAGCAAAATTCAACATAGCCAGGTGATGTAATCAGTCTAGGTACCAATCAGCAGATTAATAAACAAATTATATATATATATATATGTATATAAATATATATATGCACACACATATACATATATGTATATAGAGGTATATATGTGATTTGTGTGTATATATTATTTTTAAAAATATTTTTATTTGTAGATGAACACAATATCTTTATTTTTTTTAATATGGTGCTGAAGATCAAACCCAGTTACTCACAAGCACCAGGCAAGTGTTCTACAACCAAGCTACAATCCCAGCCCCCATAGTGAAGTTTTTCTAGTCATAAATGAGAATGATATCATGGCACTTTTTAGTAAATGAATGAAAAAGGAAAATATATCATACTAGGTAAAATAGACAAGAGACTTAGAATGTAAAAGATTTCCATCATTTGAAGAATATTTTCTGTCATTTGAAGAAGCAAGACAAAAATAAAGGGTAAAAATGGGTAGTTTTATGAAAAATAAAAAGAGAACAGATGAGTAGAGGAAATGAATTAGGACTGGAGAGAGGAGGGAAAGCACAGAGAGCAATGATGGAATGAATCTGAGCAAACTTTACTGTGTACACATGTGAGAATACCACTGTGACTTTGAACTTTATGTATACCCATAAAGCACAAAATAAGACAACTATAAACAAACAGAAGAATGATATGTGAACTAGAGGAAGCTGACATCAGGAGGGAGGATGAAAATGGGAAAATATTGGGTACTTAATTGGAGAAAGTTTTATTCCAAGCTTATAATTATGTGAAAATGAACTGTGATCTTATGTACAACAATAAAGAACTAAGAAGAAGAATTAAACCTCATAAAAACCTATAGAAACTGTATGATCTCTTGGAGCATGAACAATACATTTGCATGTTCAACGGATCACTGATGAATTTGGGGAGGCACACAATGAGTCGCTTAGACTCAGAGCGACTGCACCAGGGCTCCAGGTGACTGCACAGGGGAGGGGCCACACAGTCAGATGATTAGGTGCAGAGCACGGTAATAGGACCTAGATGGCTTCTTGGTAGAGGAGCTGCAGAGAGATGCTTAGGGGCAGAGCGAAGTTTCCAGGACTGTGGGATCTTCTCTGAGGAGGGGCAGCCTAAGGAGATTCGTCAGTGCAGGACGAGGCTCCCAGACCCAGGAGGCAATATGGGACCTTGGGGACATTGCAGAGGAAGGCTGCCCAACCCAGGCAGTAGTTGTGGATTGAAGGGAAATTCTAGGAGGGGAGCTGACCAGCGAGACATCCCCAACAGGTGAGTCTTCCCTGCTGGACAAGATTTTCCCACAAGGATGGTAAAACCAGAGACACAGGCCCAAACTGGCCTTGCCTCTGCCAGCAGCCTAGTACCCCTTTGGATAACCATTGGTAAACAAGTGGAGTCACCTCTTCCCACTAGCAGGGAATATACCCCACCTGAAGGCCACCTAGAGAGGCAGCTACTTTGTTGTGCACTGCATTATCAACTTCATCCAAGACTTCAGACTACTGAAGGTTAAGAGGTGATATACAAGGAATATTCACAGACACTATAAGTCAATAGAGGAAATCTGCAATATCTCAGCGATCCACTGATACCTGAACAATATGAGAAAATGAGGGAAGAAAATGCCCCCCAAAATTCTAGATGTTACATCAATAAAATCCAATGACAGCATGGCAGAAGAAATGTCAGTAAGGGAGATCAGAATGTACATAATTAAAATGATCAGCAAAGCAAATGATGAGATGAAAGAGCAAATGCAGGCATTGAATGATGGCACCAATTGACAGGTAAAAGAGCAAATACAGGAAGCAAAAGATCATTTCAATAAAGAGTTAGAGATATTGAAAAAAAACCAAACAGAAATCTTTGAAATGAAGGAAACAATAAACCAAATTAAGAACTCTACAGAAAGCATAACCAATAGGATAGAACACCTGGAAGAAAGAACCTCAGATATTGAAGACAAAATATTTAATCTTGGAAACAAAGTTTACCAAACAGAGAAGATGGTAAGAAATCCTGAACAGAATCTACAAGAATTATTGGATATCAAGAAAAGGCCAAATTTAAGAATTATTGGGATTGAGGAAGGCTTAGAGAAACAAACCAAAGGAATGAGCAATCTATTCAATGTAATAATATAAGAAAATTTTCAAACTCTGAAGAATGAAATGGAAAATCAAGTACAAGAGGTTTATAGGACTCCAAATGCACAAAATTACAATGGACCCACACCAAGTCACATTATAATGAAAATACCTAACATACAAAATAAAGACAGAATTTTAAAGGCTGCAAAAGAAAAGAACTAAATTACATTCAGGTGGAAACCAAATGGATAACAGCAGATTTTTTAATCCAGACCTTAAAAGCTAGAAGGGCCTGTAACATTTTTCAAGTCATGAAAGAAAACAGATGCCAACCAAGAATCTTATACCCAGCAAAACTTACCTTCAAATTTGACGATGAAATAAAATCCTTCCATGATAAACAAAAGCTAAAAGAATTTACAAAAGGAAAGTGAGCATTACAGAACATTCTCAGCAAAATATTCCATGAGGAAGAGATGAAAAACAATGATGCAAATCAGCAAAGGGAGGAACTATCTTAAAGGAATAGTCAATAAAGGACAAACAAAGTTCTCTAAAATTTGAGCCAAATTACCAGGAATACAAATCCTATCTCAATAATAACCCTGTATGTTAATGGCCTGAACTCATCAATCAAAAGACATAGACTGGCAGATTGAAGTTAGAAGAAAGATCCAACAATATGTTTCCTGCAAGAGACTCACCTCACAGAAAGAGATACCCAGAGACTAAAGGTGAAAGGATGGGGAAAAACATACCATGCACATGGACTCAGCAAAACAGTCAGGGTATCCAACCTCATTTCAGATAATGTGGACTTCAAGCCAAACCAAGTCAGAAGGGATAAAGAAGGACATTTCATACAGCTTAAGGGAAGCATAAATCAGCAAGACATAGCAATCATAAATATCTGATCCCCAAACAGTAGCTTATCCATGTATGTAAAACAAATCCTTCTCAGTTTCAGAAAACAAATAGACCACAACACAATACTACTAGGTGATATTACCATACGTCTCTCACCACTGGACAGATCTTCCAAACAAAAATTGAAGAAAGAAGCCATAGATCTCAATAACACAATCAATAATTTAGATTTAACAGACATATATAGAATATGCCATTCAACAAAGAGTGAATACACTTTCTTCTCAGCAGCACATAGATTCCTTCTCTAAAATAGACAATATATTATGCCACAAAGCTAATGTTAGCAAATAAAAGAAGATAGGAATATTACCTTGTATTCTATCAGATCATAATGGATTGAAATTAGAAATAAATGACAGAGTAAAAAACAGAAACTACTCCAACACCTGGAGATTAAATAATATGCTATTGTATGATGAATGGATTGCAGAAGATATCAGGAAGGAAATTTTAAAAAATCTTAGAGTTAAATGAGAACAAAGAAATATCATATCAAAATCTCTGGGACACTATAAAAGCAGTACATAGAGGAAAATTTATTTCATGGACCGCATTCAAAAAAAAAAAAAAAAAGAAAAAATGCACAAATAAATGACCTAACATTACGGCTCAAAGCCCTAGAAAAGGAAGAACAGAGCAACACTAAAAGTAGTGAAGACAGGAAATAGTTAAAATCAATGAAATTGAAAAAAAGAAACATCTAAAAAATTGACAAAATAAATAGTTGGTTCTTGGAAAAAATAAACAAAATTGATAAAACCTTAGGCACACTAACAAAGAGAAGGAGACGAAAACTCAAATTACTAAAATTCAGAATGAACAAGGAAATATCATGACAGACACGAGTGAAATACAAAACCTAATTAGAAGATATTTTGAAAATCTCTACTCCAACAAAATAGAAAATCTTGAAGATATCAATAGGTATCTAGAGACATATGAATTATCTAAACTGAATCAGGAGGAGATACACAATTTAAATAAACCAATTTCAAGTAATGAAACAGAAGAAGTCATCAAAAGTCTACCAACAAAGAAGAGTCCAGGACCAGATGGGTTCTCAGCCGAGTTCTACAAAACCTTTAAAGAAGAGCTCATTTCAATGCTTCTCAAAGTATTCCATGAAATAGAAGAGGAGGGAACTCTACAAGCTCATTCTATGAAGTCAATATTACCCTGACACCTAAACCAGACAGAGGCACATCAAGGAAAGAAAATTTCAGACCAATATCCTTAATGAACATCGACTCAAAAATTCTCAACAAAGTTTTAGGAAATCACATACAAAAATATATTAAAAAGATAGTGAATCACGATCAAGTGAGTTTTATCCCAGGGATGCAAGGTTGGTACAACATTTGAAAATCAATAAATGTGTTTCACCATATCAACAAACTTAAAGTCAAGAATCACATGAATATTGTGATAGATGCAGAAAAAGCATTTGATAAAACACAACACCCCTTATGCTCAAAACGCTAGAAAAAAATAGGGATAGTGGGTACATTCCTTAACAATGTGAAGGCTGTCTATGCTTAGCCCGTGGCTAATATCATTCTAACTGGGGAAAAACTGAAAGCATTCCCTCTAAAATCTGGACAAGAAAGGGATGGTTTCTTTCACCACTTCTATTCAACATCATCCTTGAAACTCTAGCCAGAGCAATTAGACAGACCAAAGAAATTAAAGGGATATGAATAGGAAAAGAGGAACTCAAAGTATCCCTATTTGTTTATGACATGATTATACTTAGAGGAACCAGGAAATTCCACCAGAAAACTTTTAGAACTCATGAGTGAATTCAGTAAAGTAGCAGGATATGAGATCAATGCTCATAAATCTAATGCATTTTTATACATAAGTGATGAATCTTTGGAAAGAGAAATTAGAAAAACTACCCCTCTCACAATAGCCTTAAAAAAATAAAATACTTGGGAATCAATCTAAAAAAAGAAGTGAAAGACCTCTACAATGAGAACTACAGAACACTAAAGAAAGAAATTTAAAAAAAAAAAACTTAGAAGATGGAAAGATCTTTCAAGTTCTTGGATAGGCAGAATTAATATTGTCAAAATGGTCATACTATGAAAAGTGCTATACAGATTTAATGCAATTCTATTAAAATCCCAGTGACGTACCTTACAGAAATAGAGCAAGAAATCATGAAATTCATCTGGAAGAATAGGAAACCCAGAAAAACTAAAGCAATCCTTCACAGGAAAAGTTAAGCAAGGGGTATCACAGTACAAGAACTTTGTAGTCAACTAACTACAAAGCAATAGTAAAAAAAAATGTCATGTTATTTGTACCAAAATAGACAGGTAGATCAAAGGTTCAGAATAGAAGACATGAACACAAACCCAAATAAATACAATATTCTCATACTAGACAATGGTGCAAAAAATATGCAATGAAGAAAAAACAGCCCCTTCAGAAAATGGTGCTGGGAAAATTAGAAATCCATATGCAGCAAAATGAAATTAAACCCCTATCTTTCACCATGCACAAAACTCAATTCAAAATGGATCAAGGACCTTGAAATCAGAACATTCACCCTGCATATTATAGAAGAAAAGTTATGTTCAATACTTCAACATGTTGGTTTAGGATTAAACTTCCTCAACAGGACTCCCATAGCACAAGAAATAAAAGCAAGAATCAGTAACTGGGATAGATTCAAACTAAAAAGCATACTCTCAGCAAAGGAAACCATCAGCAACGTGAAGAAAGAGCCTACAGAGTGGGAGAAAATCTTTGCCACTCATACTTCAGATAGAGCACTAATTTCCAGACTATATAAAGAACTCAAAAAACTCTACACCAAGAATACAAATAACCCAATTAACAAATGGGCTAAGGAAATGTACAGACACTTCACAGAATAAAATCTACAAGCAATCAACAAACATATGAAAAAATGTTCAACATCTCTAGTAAAAAGAGAAATGCAAATCAAAACCACCCTAAGAGTCCATCTCACCCCAATTAGAATGACGATTATCAAGAATACAAGCAACAACAGTTGTTGGTGAGGATGTGGGGAAAAATTTACACTCATACATTGCTGGTGCAGCTGCAAATTAGTGCAGTCTCTCTGGAAAGCAATGTGGAGATTCCTTAGAAAACTTGTAATGGAACCACCATTTGACCCAGCTATCATTCTCCTTGGCCTAAACCCAAAGGACTTAAAATCAGCATACTACAGAGATTGCAGCCACATCAATGTTCATAGCTGCTGAATTCCCAATACCCAGATTGTGGAACCAACCTAGATGTCCCTTCAATTGATGAATGGAAAAAGAAACTTATACACACACACACACACACACACACACACACACACACACACAATGGAATATTACTCAGCCATAAAGAATAATCAAAATATGGCATTTGGTGGAAATGTATGCAATTGGAGGATACCATGCTAAGTGAGATGAGCCAATCTCATAAATCCAAAGGATGAATTATCTCCCTGATCAGTGGATGATACACATAGTGGGAAGTGGGAAGGAGGTAAGAATGGAGGAAATAGGAATTGTATAGAGGGAAAGGAGGGGTGGGAGGGGTGGGGGAAGGAAAAAATAACAGAATGAATCAAACAATATTATCCTATGTAAAAGTATGTCTACACAAATGGTAAGCCTTTAGTTCATGTACAGAGAAACAGTATGTATCCAATTTGTGTACAATAAAAATAAATTTAAAATATATAAAGAACTAAGAAAAATAATAAATCACAATAAAAATCTACAAATCTGTCTGAACACTTGGAGAATGAACAATACATTTGCATGTTCATGGATCACTGATGAAGTTGGGGTAAATTTTTTAAAATCTCAGAACAAAATGAGAATGGAGATACAGCATCCCAGAATCTATGTGATACAATAAAAACAGTTCTTTTATCCCAGTATTTTATTTTCTTTTACTGAAGCATTTTCATACATAATAGTGGGATTCTTTATATTGTATACATAAATTTGCATAGTAGTCCTTTTCTCTTCCCTTCCCATCTCTCCCCCCTGATCTAGCAAAAGTGGTTGTAAGAGGAAACTTCAGAAAAATGACTCCCTACATTTAAAAAATCTGAGAGATTTCAAATAAAATACTAATGTTGCAACCCAAGGTATTATGAAAACAACAATAAATCAATTTGAACCAGTAAAATAAAAGAAATATTAATTATCAGAGTTTAAACTATAAAATAGAAAATAAAGGAAAAATACAACATAATAAAGGAATAGAGTTTGTTTTTGAAAAGGGAATCAAAATTGATAAACCCCTAACCAAGGTAATGAAAGGAAAGAGAAAGAAGTAACAAATAAATAAACTTAGAAACCAGAAGAGAAGTATTAAAACAGACATCACTGAAATCCAGAACACTACTAGGAATTATCTGTAAAACTTATTTTTCAATAAGCATTATGAAGACTGACATGGTAAAAAATGGAAATCCTAGAATATATGTATGAAGTAGTAGATATAAATCTAAACAACTCAAATATAAATCAAAGAAATGCAACAATCCAACCTAATAACAGGCAATTATGTTGAAGCAGTAATAAAAAGCTTCCAGGACCAGAGGTGAACACAGGGTTGAATTTTATCAGATATTCAAAGAAGTACTGATACAAGTGCCCCACCATTATATGTAAAAGAGAAGGAAAGACACTTCCAAAGTAATTCTACAAAGTCAATATTACCCCGATTGAAAAGCAAAATAAGGACACAACAAGGAAAAAAAAAAAAAAAACTACAGGCCAATATCCTTGAGGGTGGCAGTCTAAAAATCTTTATAAAGTACTTGCAAAATATCCTCAACATCACATTAAAATCAACAAACACTGCTGGACAAAGTGGTGTATATTTGCATTACCAGAAATTCAGGAGTTTGTTTCAGGTGATTTGTAGTTTCAGTCAACCTGGGCAATTTAGAGATCTGGGCTCAAAATGAACAACAAAAGGAGCTGGAGGTATGGCCAGTTGTAGAGTACACCTTGGTTAAGTCTCTGGGGTCACACACAAACACATACACACACACACCATACACCATTAACCAGCTGGTTTCATTCAAGTGATGCAAGAATGGTTCAATTTATGAAAACTAATACAATTAATACACCAGATAAAGAATCAAGGACAACATCATAAGATAATTTCAATAGATGCAGGAAAAGTCTTTGACAATATTCAATGGCCCTTCATTACAAAGCCCTGAGGAACTAGAAAGAGAAGGAACTTACCATAACATACCAAAGACCAAGTATATCTTTCCCTTCATAAATTCTTCCTAATTATATTAATCAAGTTGTACTTTAGCATTGTATTCTGATTCTTGTTATATGATGACTTACTACAGAATTTACTACTCCCACCATATTCTACAAATGTTGATTCTATGCATAAACCACAACTGTTGCTATCCTTGTTATTAGGACCCTGAGGCCTTAAACTTATATTTAGGTTGTTTGGCATCATTATTTGCATATGAGAGATGTCATGTAAAAACAATACAGAAAATATAATTTTTTTTTTAAATTTTACTTTGGGCCAACTAATGTGAAGAAAAAAAGTGGATTGCTCTTTCTGCTGCACTGTTCTACCAGAGTGGTTTCAACCACCTTTTTCTTTTTATGATCAGCATTACAGTTTTCAGGTAATGTTCTGACTTCTAGTTCCCTAGTGTCAGTGTTTTCTTCTATAATAATACAAACAAAGCAGATAGTATATGAAAATTCTCCATAATTTCAAATCAATGAGTAGTCCAGCAATAGGTATTCTTCAAATAGATTACCCTCTTTCCTTGATTCATTAGAAATTGATGTGATTTTCCTTCTTCTTTGGGGACATTCTAAGAAGGAAAAAATATTTAGGAGTAAATGCACTAAATATGAAAAGTTATCATAATAGTTTCCTTTACTGTGGGATACAAAAAGAAAGGGAACACATTGCTTAGCCATTCCAGTATAAATCCAAACTTCAATTCTTTAACTTACTAAGCTATGTCTTCTCATGGGGGTGAGAATGATTAGAGATAAGAGAGAAATGTTACTGAAAGGTTACTCCCCTAACCTCCAAGATAATTTCACAAATACTGACATTCATAAAGCTATTTTATTAATCCAAATTACCTAGGATAAATTATAGTCATGTGTAGTTTAGTGTGCTTTTAAAAAATTAGAAATTTAAATGTGATATTTTGAATGAGCTTTTGTGACTTTTATTGGCACAAATTATCTCATGAGGTGAAAACATGAGACCTGAGCTTTAAGAGTACCTTATAAATAATATTGATTGGAATCTCACAGAGTATAAGCTCTGTCCATCCTATGTGCCAAATAGCTAACAATAAATGTAAATATAAATGTTAATCTTTCCAAGAAAGAGAAGAAGAATGCCACAATCTTGAGGGGTCAGTGAGTGGAAACCACACACAGTTACTAAAAGAAAAGATTTACTAAATTACTAAAGAATGGTGACAGAGATGGCTCAAAGAACAGACATTGGAGAAATGTTTTCTGCAAGGAAATATTGAGTCATGGAGTAAATCATTTAAAAAAATAAACAAACTTTCATCTTAAATACATGCTTCATGATTAGAGGATGCTTGGATGATATTCTGGTTCCTACTTTTATATTTATGGCATTTCTCTAACCTGTTTGCTTCTTTTTATGGCACCAACTCAAGAAAACTCACCTGAACTTATATATCCCAGAAATCAAAGGTGAATACAAACTTAAGGGATAATTTTTAAAATTCAGTAGAGTTAACAGTCATTTCATGTATGTTATATAGAACACTTTATTATATAGCATTTTTTCTACAAATTTATTCATTTTCAAAAAATTAAGAAGTTTTTTACATTTGAAATCTTATTGTAGCTACTCCAGAAAATATGAAAATATATTTGTGAACTTTGAAAAGCTGATTAAAAATCAAAAGCTATAAAGTGAATAGTTACATAACTAAGCAAATAAGTTTTAAAATTTTGGGATCTCAGAGTGTGATATAAGGGTTTTGATATTTTCAGACACTATGATACAAAAAATTATGAAACTAACATCATCATATGGTTAATGAGAGGCTCTGCTTCTAGAATTTGTTATTATTTTGCACATGACATCTATCTTCAATTAAATTAAGAGTTTTAAATATACTCTTAGGGGAAACAGTCAAAAGCATGGTGAAATCCCTTTTAAATGCAAATATTTTATAATTTTATTGTATTTTCATAGTTTATTATTTACTTAGTTTTATGTGATGGTGAAGATTGGACTCAGTGACTCACATAGATGAGGCAAATCCATAAATTAATATAAATTAATATACATATTCTAAATTTCTATATTTCCTTAATTTCTAACATTATTTTAGTATAAAAATGGAGCCAAGAAAAGAAATATTGAAAAAGTTCTCCTAGAAAAGTATGGTAGTAAAATATAAATGGTCCAATAAAAAAAAAAAAAACTGCAAGCAATGTGCTTTACTTATTTCAAATTAAAGGCATGAGGGAAATCCCAAGATTCTGCCAAAAATAACTTGGACATGAATGTTAAAAAGAATGTAATGTAAGTATGATTTAAATTTCACACTAATGTAAACCTAACAAAAAATCCTTGACCAAATTTCCTATTTCTTCTGCATTGAGAAATTCACTCCTAATACAGTTTTACTGTCATATGTATTTTCCAACCCAATGTTTCCTCCACGCCCCCTCAACTAAACTACTCAATGGAACACATTGCTAATGGGAAACATTGCTAAGTTTCAAGTATTAACATCTCAAAATTCAATATTAAGAGCAAGAAAATTAATTGCACAAAAGATCACTTTACTTTTAAATGAGATTGATAGTAGAGCTCATCCAATGTAAGACAGGCACCATTTGGATCAGTTTCAGTGGGATGACTTTAGAGAAAAAATGTATAATAAAGTGGGTAGGTAGGTTTTCTCAATAAACTGTGGTGAAAATTTGGATTCACCTATATGAAATGCTATTTTTTGACTGATTTGATTAAAATATAAGCTGTTTTATAAAATTCTGCCTCAACTTTTTCAAACTATGAAATAGTCAATGAACATACCCATTTTGTTGGTGGACCTTTAATTAATTAATTAATTAATTTATCTATATGTGGTGTTGAGTGTCTCACATGAAAAACAAGTGCTCTACAATGAGCCACAACCCAGCCCCTCAATGAACACACTCTTAATTCCATTTCACACTGAAAGCTACTATATTGGCAGAACTTGAGAACAGTTTATTCTCAGAAACTGCCTCTTGAAGACTGAACTTGAATTCCAATTTATAGCTGTCATAATGTTTTCTTTTTACCTGAAGTGGAACAGACATTTGATAATGCAAGACAAGGTAGCAAGATGCAGACTGCCTTCTCTCTTGGTTATTCATGGATCACAGACTAAGTAAGCCAGCTTGAAAATTGTGGTACTGGTTTTTCAGCATGGATATCATCTACAGATAATACCCCATTTTGCAGAGTGTGGTGATGCCTGCCTGTAATCCCAGCAAATGGGGAAATTGAGGCAGGAGCATTTTAAGTTTAAAACCAGTCTCAGCAAATTAGTGAGACCCTCTACAACTTGATAACACCCTATCTCAAAACAGAACATAAGACAAAGGCTTAGGATAAGTCTCAGTGCTTAAGCATCCCTGGGTTTAGTCCTCAGTACAAAAAAAGAAAGGAAAAACAAAAACTAAACAAAAATAAAAATAACTCAGCACAAGCAAGGTCCTAAGCAACTCAGGGAAATGCTGTCTCTAAATAAAATATAAAATAAGTCTGGGGATGTGGCTTAGTTTTTTCACGTGAGTTCAATCTCCAGGACCCATCAAAATAGAAAAAATAAATAAACCTATTGCTTCACTTTACCCACAAACAGTATATTGAGTTTCATGAAACCTTAAAAAAAATTAAACACTGAATGTTCAAGTATATTTTGTTATTGGGAATACTATTGTCAGGCACACTGAAATATTATAAATCATAAAATACCTTTTTACCTGTGTAGGTCTCACTTTATTCAGATCCACATGAACATGAACTAGCAAGCACTTACATTTACAGGTAATCAGATACTCAAGAGGAAAGATTTCTACAAAAGCAGAATACTGGTAATTGTGCCTGTGTTTTCCTAAATATTATTGAAATATCATTCTTCCTCTGGTATCCAACTCCCCAGTCTCTCATTTTCAGGGTCAGTGGAACTCTCCATCTTTAAATCTACATCCTATGAAGATGCAGATTCCTGACACAAGGTTACACTCAAAGGACCAAGAGTCAGAGCTCTTTCTGTTTTTGTTTCTGATTCTGGAAAATAAGCTAAATTGGGTTTCAATCACAGGTCTTAGCATAAACACATTACCAACTACTGAACTGAACCTCTTCAATGACTTGCCCATCAGTTATCTCCATGATCTACCATGATCTACCATACATATACATGGGAAGGACATCAGTAAGTTGGGAAAAGAAGTGGAGAAGAATGGACACCTGCTAGAGACTATAGATCCATGTATTCCACAGATTCTAATCCCTAGTGTTTTAGTCTCTAAAGCCACTCTCACATCACTGTAAACTCTGGAAACTTTTCCCAGTGTCTCAAATTATTTTAATATTTTTCAACAGAAATTTGAATTTTGTCACTTATTCCAATTAAAAAAAATAAGAGTGTAATGGGACTATCAGAACTTCTTTCAAATTCTATTTTAATATACCTTTCTAGAGAGCATCCCATACTCTATGTCCTGAATATCTGTTTTGTGTTAATCAAACTGGTCATGAACTCCAAGGTTTTGGTCTATTTTATATAACCCTTATTTCTATCCAATTCAGTGATGTTCTTCCTCAGTCTTGCCCTTCCCTTGGTTAGTTTCACTCTGATACTCTACTACTGGGCTCACTTAGTAATCCCATTCTTACCCACTTCAGTTAATTTTTACAGTCACTCCTCCCTGTTATGTCTGTGGTAAACACATTCACTACACAGTGATAATCAGGAGAAGCACTGAGTTTAGAATTGAGGAACCTCAGTTCAAATCTCATTACTACCCCTTTTAAAACTCAGAAAATTCCCTTTAATACCTATAATTCAGGCTCACCATCATGACCATCATTTGGCCAGCATGTCAAACACATATTGGAGGATGAGTGGGTACACTGATTAGTCATTAAAATTTCTTAAAATTCTGAAATTTGCTGAGATTTATATTTAGTCAATAGAAGAAAAGAATATTCAATTGACAGAATAAAAAAGAAACAGCAAGAGAGCACAACAGAAAGTAAACATAAAAATTCAAGAAAATATTTTAATCATAGAAAAAGAAAAAATTGTATAAAGGAAAAATTTCTTCATCAAACTAAATATAAATAGTAGCCTGAAGGGAAATGTAACTCTTAAAAACACAATGTGCAGGTAGGTATTGAAGGAAACCAAACTGGAAAATTGCAAAGTAGATATATCTCTATAGAGAGGGTTAATATATCTAATATAACATGGTCTACACAAAGGTATTCTTGACTTCAAGTAAAATAATTCCTCTACAGAACTAGCCTGATCTTTTTTATGAAGAAAATGTGTGACCATAACTCTGTGAGATTTTTCCTAAAACTCTATAAGCAGGCTGCTCAGATAAATAAGGAATAAGAATTAACACACAACTGATTTTGCCTTTCTGAATTGATGCTCTATCTCTGCATCTTGATTCTAGTTCTGCACTGGCATCAACATATACAGTGGAGGAATACAATGGAGTTGTCAGTCAGGCAAGTTTACAGTCTAAGTGCAGGTCTGGCACTTATTAATTATGGGAACATGGGACAAAGAGTCAACTTCTATTAATGATAGCTGCTTACTTAGTAAATAACAGGTTATAATAGCACAGGCACATTCAAAGTCATCATGATGACTTTAATAAAGAAGGGTTAGGAATAATTTTTAATCACAGACTGGAACACTCAAAAAATCTTTATTCCTTTTATTTTCATTTTCTAATCACTTAGCATACTATCTTGTAAATTATATGAAATCCTACTAGTATAAAGGGTCATCTGTAGAATTTCCAATCACTATTAAAGAAGACAATGAAATGTTTATTTAATCAGTAATAGAAAATATAAAAGATTAAATGTGTACAACTGTGATTCTTTGTTACAGAGTATTCCTCTGGGCCTCTATATGGAGAATTTTCTATAGTAGATACTAATTATATTTCTGACAGGCAATTAATGAATTAAGAATTCCAATGTCCCATACTTTGTACTTTTCAAATGCTAGCAAGAACCATAGGATTTCTCCAAAATTTGATACCTAAAAGTAAACAGTTGGTCCCATGACTGTAATTTTAACTAAAAGTTGCAAATGAACAGAAAGCAATATTATTAGCAGATTCAGGAATATAAAGTGTAAAATAATTTTTCTAGAATAATTGCAGTAGGAACAATTATCAGAGAATATTCTAATGTTGTTGTGACACACAACAGCTCCAGGTAGAGGAAACACAACATAATAATTTGGAAATACTTTTTTTATTTATACAAAAAATAAATAAGTTTTCAGGAACCAAAATTAAATTGACATAAATTTCTTTAGACAATATTATTTCAGATTATAAATTTCCTACAATTAGTTGGTTAAATAATCATGAATTCTATACCATTAAGAAAGTAAATAAGGGGCTGGGGAGATAGCTCAGCTGGTAGAGTGCTTGCCTCGAAAGCACAAAGCCCTGAGTTCGATCCCCAGTATCGCAAAAAAAAAGTAAATAAGAACAATATGAATGTAAAATATATATGTAAATATATATGTAAAATATATATGTAAATATATATGTAAAAATATATATATATACATATACATATATAAAATATATATGTATATGTATATATATAGATAGATAAATAGGTACACACACACTCATTTGCCATGAAAACATTCTTATTCCTATTTACTTATTTTCACACCAGGAATTGAACCCAGGGGAGCTGAACCACTGAAAGATAACCCAGTCCTTTTGTAACTTTTGAGGTAGTGTCTTGCTGAGTCGCTTAGGGCCTCAATAAGTTTCTGAGGCTTTAAACTTGCAATCATCCTGCCTCAGGCTCCTGAGCAGCCAAGATTACATAATTGTTGACACTGCACACAGCACACTCTTATGTTTTGATATAAGCCATGAATACCAAGAAAAATTCACTTTCAGAAATCTCACCTGGGTTGATATTTTCAGAATTTTTAGTTTCTGCTTTTATATATCGACCAATTAATTCTCTATGACTATGTTTGTAATATTAATAAAATTAGAATTTTAATATTGATTTGAAAAACAAAAAAACATATTCAGTACATAAAAATGTTTTAAAAGGCATAATATCAGACTTTATAATATGCAGTTTAAATTTGTAAGACCAGACATTTTGTTAACTTGACAATTATTTGTAAATTGTTCTATTTTCATTTGTTTTTGAGATGGGATTTCACAATGAAGTCTGTGCTGGTCTGGATTTCTGATTTCAAGCAATTCTCATGCAGTCTCCCAAATAGCTGGGGTGAACACACACATACCACTGCACCCACAAGCTTATATTAAAAAAAAAAGAAAGTAAGATGTAATGATCATGCATTGAGGGCAATAAGGTAAGTATATTAAATGATAATAGCTTGAACTCAGAAAATGTCATGTCCCTGTAAACAATAGCTCTTTTTTCTTGCACAAATAATTTCTCTTAATATTAAGGACTTCTTTCATAAATAAGGGTTGAACCCTAACTTAAAATATTTCTGTAACTTTTAAGTTTAAGTGTGTATTATCATGGATACTCAGCGACTGGAATGAATAAGGGCATTTTGTAGTAAAATGTAATCATCACCAGACTGCAGTGCACCATAGCAGCAAGAGATTTGACAGAAACAAAAGCATTTTAAACATCCTCTCCACACCCCTTAGACTTTAAGAAAATCCTCAGGTCCTCAAGAAATTAAAAGATGGTGGAAGAGCTGATTTTCAGGGGAGAGTAAAAAGATTTTCTGCTCAACTGGGCATTTCAAGACCCAAACAGCTAATTAGGAAAATCAAAGTGAGACACAGTTTATACCCCATGGTCAGGAATTATACTTGGAATGACAGAGATAAGGCTGGGAACCATGATGATAAAATCTCTAAAACCCTAAGATACTGGCTAGTGATGCATTTGTGTGGTACAGCAATTCACTAACATGTATAAGGAGATGAGGGAAGATAAGGAGAGGAGAAAAGAAATGTACCTTGGAGAAAACTCACACTCATCACCACTTCTCATCTAGATTCTTGCAGAACTGCTGACTGATGAACTACTCTATTGTTTCATACATAGCTGTTGTCAGGGGCAGGCTCTGAGGGCCTGAGAGCCACACCATGGCCTGATCTCTAAGATAGCACCTGGCAGCTTGCCAGACATACCTACACTCATATACAAGTTTTAGGAAGTAACTGTGGTTACTTGTTGTTCATGAGGCAATCCTGGTATCTGCCTGGAGACCATTCCTTGATAGGCTGACTTTCCTGGTAGTCTACTCTCTGATAGGCTGATGTTCTCAATATAAGTCTGAGACTTGTGGAATAAAGCCCTTTTGGTTCCTGTGATCAAGAAGAGCGTACGTGTTGTGATTTTCCCCGCGGGCGGTGGGCAATCATAGGTGGTGCCGAAACCTGGGATCTCGAGTTACAAAGAAGGAACTGATCAGGTAAATACAGAGAAAGTAAAGTACAGTCTGGCCAGGTTAAAGTTCGCAGGATAAGCAATGAGTTAAATTTCACTGGATAAGCGTCGAGTTAAAGTTCGCGGGATAAGCGACGGAGATTGAGTGTTTGTAAGTGTTTTTGCTTTTGTTTTGCTAGTTAAAGTGCTTTGCATTCTGTTAGTTTAATAGAGAAATATGGGTATGGGCACTGAAATGTCACAAATGCACATGGAAGGTCCCTTAAGGGATTTGCTCCGGGCCAATGGAATTCCTCTTAAAACTAAAACAGCCCGAAACTTTTTATGCACAGTGGAAGATATTGCGCCATGGTTCTTGGATGAGGGATTACTGAATATCCCTCAATGGGAGCTTCTAGGGGAGGATTTGAGAGTGACAGAGAGAGTAAAACCATTAACCCTGGGACCCATGGCCATATGGATGTTAGTTAGAGGGTGTTTAGATACTCCTAATACCAAATGCAGAGAGGCCATAAAACAAGGGGAAGAGGTTTTGGAGGAAATAAAAGAGGAAAGGTCTAAAGCATCAGAAAGGGCGTCAATAAGATCAGAGACAGACAAGGAAAATGAAACTGGGTGTGAGGATAGTTCAGATGAAGAGGAGGATTTACTATGTAAAACAAAAAATCTTGCTACTACAGGATCTACTAAAGAAAATATGGGGCAAACACACACCACACATGGTGACCCTGTGCTCTCAGCTCTTAGAGTCATGCTGAAGAGTAGTAGCCTTGAGTGGTCTGATATACAGGCAGAAAAAGCCTGGGACAGTTTAAGAGGGAAATCAGTTTAGGTGAGGGTCCCCCATTAGGAGTCTGCCCTACGTTCTCCACCCTTAAGGCCTGCTTCTCTCCAGGACCTCCCAAAGGGGGCTCCAAGTTTCTCCCCAAAGAGCCGCCGCCTAAAGAACCACTGGATCCTCTCGTTGCATCTCCTTCCAGAAACTTGCCACATAGTAAACAACATTGGGAGACCTTTAATGAGGAGCCTAATCCATCTCAATCCGCTCCTCCCAAGGTTGAGGAACCACGAGGGCAGCCAGCCTCTACACATAGGGAGGGCCCACTACCACCCCGGGGAGGATCATTTCTGCCATCTTGTATTCTGAGTCCACATCAGACTCCAATGAAAGCCCTCACCCTCCTCCTTCCAGATGGTGGGAAATCTTCCCGGTGGCCATTTTATGATACTGGGCAAGAACTCACAGATTCTAACCTCCCCCCTCCCTTTATGGCCCTCCTGATAAATGTTAAAATGTTAGTTTTGGAAAGAAAGACTACCGATCACAAATTGGCCTGTGCAGGGATGAAAGATAGCTCCATGGGAAGGTGGATTGTGGCTACCAAAGATATTGGTACACAGCTTCCGCAAGCGAGTGGGCAGATGGAAAGGGATTCTATATCTTCAAGTCTCTTCTTTCTTGCGCTTCTATGCTAATTCCTTCTCCTCCTCCAACTTCGCCCCACCCAGGCCACCTAGTCCTCCTGCCATGAGGTCCCACATACACCGGTGGGTAGGGAGTAACCAGCCCAACCATCAGTGGTATGTTCTAGTAAGGAGTATAATATAGTAGCCCCAGTCCCCACAAATATTGGGAGATAATTGTTTCACAATTTTCTGCGTCCAAACCTGAATTGATTACTAACCAAGATTAAGGGTTAAAATGCCCTAGGCATCAAGTTTCTGCTGGAACATTTTATCCCCTTTCAGATCCAAATCTCAGTCAAGATTTACATTGAAATGTAAATAGAGAAAGCCTGAAGGCTCAGTAGGAGACCAGTCTCAAACCCAAAAAAAAAAAAAAAAGTCTTACCTGATCTCCAGCAAAAGTAAATTTTATGGTGCTTTACTAAAGTAATTAACGGCCGTATCATTTTTCCCGTATCATTTTTCCAGGACTCTTGTTTTTTTTTTTTTTTTGAATTCTACATATTTTTTGAGCTCATGACTTTTTTGATCAGTTCTATTCAACTAGAATTTTTGAACATCTGTTACATTGCAATGGAGATTCACCTATAAAGTTTCAAGGCCTTTGATTTTGTGTTATGTGTATGTTGTGCTGTCTGATATCATGTTTTGTCTGTATCAAAACTGAGCGCTCCTAAAATTAAAATTTAAAAATGGATCCAAATACTTTTAATTCACGTGATTTAATTAGAGTTGACATGCATGGGATTACTCAAATGTGTTTGTAGAAAAAATTGTTTTGTGTCATCACTAAACTAATAACAAGGTTACTAAGAGTTATGTCCTAATAGGTATAATTCTATATACAAAGGGTTCTAAAAGTTTCAACTGTGTTTCAATTAGAGTACTATACACAACAAAATATTTAATCTTATTAAAATAGTGTAATTTTTTTTTAATTCAGAAATTTCATAAGAGTTGTTTCAGAATGTGAACAAAAAGGGGTCAACAGGAAAGAGAAAATAAAGGTTCTGGGTATGGAAACATATTTATTAAAAGGGAAAAGGAAATGTTTCTGGGTAAGAAAGTGCTTGTGTGATGAAATAAATGAGGGTCTAAGTAAGTGCTAAGAAAGTCTATGTAATTAAAGGGCAAGTTTCAACAAGTTTGCATGTAACTAAGTTGGTTGTAAAGCTATTTAAGGTTTTTCCTAAACCAAAGTTTAATCTATATGGTAAAATGACATGGTAAAATAACAAGGATTTCTTAGAAACACTAATTTACTCTTAACTTTGTGTCTATTAAGTTTTATTCTTTAGAACAATTAGTCTTAAAAATAGGGGTTTATACAATTATGGTTAAGCAACTGTTAGAGTATTGTACTACGTTATACAGTCTAAATTTTTCTTTAAAAGCTAAATTTGGTAAGATAAGTGTCAAGGTAATTGTGAAATGGTCACTCTTTGTATATTAAATGTGTTCATATTTTCCAGGTATACAAGTTTTTGAAACAGGGAATTTATCAAGCTGCTATTTTCCAAACTAAACTTGTCTGTAATGGTACCCAATAAAACTCTCTTACCCTACCCTGAAGCAGTAGCTCAAGTAATCTTAAAGGCACTTAAATCATCTATCACAGTGCTTGGAATTCATCCAGCTACTATCATTATTCCCTATGATAAGCATCAACTTTCTTGGTTATGTAATTTCATGGATTCTTGGACTGTTGTTAGATGCTCCACTCAAGCTAACTTTGATATTCACTACCCTAAACATCCTTATATACAACAACCTATTCCTAAGGCTCCTGTGATTTTCACTGATGGATCCAAAACAGGGACTGGAGCTATTTGTTATCAAGATAAAGTCCAAATATTCCTTTTCCCTAACTCTTCTGCTCAACAACAGAACTCTTAACAGTTCTTGAAGTTTTTAAAATGTTCCCTAATATTCCATTCAATGTTTACTCAGATAGTTTATATGTAGTTCAAGCTCTCAGTAACTTAGAATGTGCAGGGCTTATTGCCTCAAACTCCACTATTTTTCATCCTTTATGGACTTTAATGTGCACATCTCACCCTCAAAAATACTCTTTATAAACAAAAAGGGGGAATAGGGGAGACCTTCAGGTCCCCTAAAGATATACTTTCTCTTTGCCTCTTTATTTTAGATTTTTTAACTCTGGATAATGAGGGTCACTCTGCCGCTGAGAGACATGGCAATCATAAACAACATGATAGAGTGACGGTAAAATGGAAGGATGTTCTTACAGGAAAATGGAACGGCCCGGACCCGGTGCTTTACTGGAGCCGCGGCTCGGTTTGTGTGTTTCCACAGGATAAAACATCGCCTATCTGGGTTCCTGAATGACTAACTCAACCAGGGCTAATACTATCAACAAGTAGCCTTTCCCCCCTTGACAACCTCTTTTTAGTCTCTTAGGAGGAACAGTTCAATTATGTACCTTTCCACCTACCCCAGTTTGTGTGTTTCCCCCTTTTTTATGTTTCTGCTAACTAACAAAACAACTGCTTCTCTCAATTGTACTTCAGATTTGTGCTATCTCTCAATGTTGGAATGCTTCTAGGTTCCCGCTGGCAGTCTTAATGTGTGTCCCTACCTTCCCACCAGTCCCAGTCTCTGTTACAGATGCGGAATTGCCAGTGTTACTATCAAGAAACAGGAGACATTTTGGCATCACAGCAGCCGTGGTCACCACGGTAGCAGTCTCTGCAGCGGCAGCCACAACCACAGCAGCAGCATTGACACAACCATACAGACAGCAGCAACAATCACTTGGCTGAAAATACAGCTGCAGCCTTACAGACTAAAGAGACCCTAAACCAACATCTAACAGCAGGCATACTCCTTGTAAATCAAAGAGTGGACTTACTACAAGAACAAGTGGATATCTTGCAAAAACTTTTGGGACTGGGATGTGTTTATTCTTTAAGAGCAGTGTGTGTCGCCCCTATTGCTTATAATAACCTTAGTTCTGTGGTTATGTTATCTAAAAATCTCTCTGTCTACCTTACTGGTAATTGGTCATCTACGTTTGATAATTTAGCCAGTCAGCCATGAGCTGAAATACTCAGAGTCAATGCCACCAGGGTTCAAGTTGCATCGGTATCTAAAACCCTGGGATTGACAAAACAGTGGACTGGAACAGTAGCTGTTCTGATTATTATCTGCTTAGGGATAGCCTATGTTATATGCAGCCAAATCAGATCTCGCCAAGATGCTGATGTCATCAATGGGCTATAGTACAGACTTTGACAGCCATTGAGACAGGCACATCCCCCCAAGTATGGCTAAGCATGCTGGACCAGTAGTCAAAGACGAGTAAGATCTGTGGAAATGCATACCAACCTAAGACAGGGTTCTGATGCCTGGAGGTCAGAATTCCAATGACGGGTAAGGATGTAATTAGCCATGGACAACCTAAGACAGGCATGGTCCCAAGTCATCTTTTTCTTTTTTTAAAGAATAAGGGGGAGATGTCAGGGGCAGGCTCTGAGGGCCCCAGAGCCGCACCGTGGCCTGATCTCTAAGATGGTGACTGGCAGCTTGCCAGACATAGCTACACTCATATACAAGTTTTAGGAAGTAACTGTGGTTGGCTGTTGTTCATGAGGCAATCCTGGTATCTGCCTGGAGACCGTTCCTTGATAGGCTGACTTTCCTGGTAGTCTACTCTCTGATAGGCTGATGTTCTCAATATAAGTCTGAGACTTGTGGAATAAAGCCCTTTTGGTTCCTGTGATCAAGAAGAGCGTATGTGTTGTGATTGTCCCCGCGGGTGGTGGGCAATCATAGCTGTACCATGAAATTTCACCTTATGTGTGAAATGCAATAGCTGTTATTATGTTGAGTCTCCAATCAAGTTTGATTAGTATTTTAATGTAAACACCCACTATGACCACTAGCAGCAGCATAAGCTAATGCCATCTGTCCAAAGTTATCTGCAGCAGAGACATCAATACCTCTCTGGAGAAGCAGCTCAACCATGTGTTCTTATTTGTGTTCCAGAGCAAACATGAGGTAGAGTTATTTGAACAGCCTATTTATATATTTTTTCCAATTCAACATCTTAATTTAGAGATAGTAATAGGCATAAACAACTTGGGAGAGCAAATATTTAATTTTGCAAATCACCTCAAAGTCTAAAAGGAAAAAAAAATCTTTTCCAAATGGAGGAGAAGTTACACACTTTAAATGAGAAAGCAGGAAGAAAGGGGTCACAGTCACATAAAACTAGCTGATGATAGAACTCAATCACAATCAGTTCTTCTGAATCCTTTTCTAACAGTACTTTACCCACACAATATCATCCTAAGTGTCCACTCCTCTCTTATTCCATTGTTCTGTTTTTCTTCTTACCTTTAATTTCCCCTGCCAGCTCATATACTTTTCTTGGCTCAGCTGACAATGCTTCCAGAACTGTGAATAAGCCAACTCTGTCCCAGTGGCAAGAGTCATCTGATGGAAGAAAGAAAATTTTCATCATAAAAGGTAAAGCCCACAATTTAGAGAAACAAAAGCACACAAAATAGGCTTGTAGAAGAATGATTTTTCAAACTGAAGGAAAGCTTTATCTGATCTCCTAGGAGAATCATAGTTGAATTCTCAAATATTTTCAGGTTTTCTGAAAGATATACCTGGTCATTGGAACAGAAAGACATCTAAAAAATGAGTGTTATGAATGAGAAAAATCTCTGGTGGGTCTATAACACTGGGGGAGGTGAATATGGAAGGGTGGAGAGTGGGGGGAACAAAGCAATGAGCAAGTGCTGTTAATATCATGGCATACAACTCCCACTTTACAGGTCAGGAAGAGGAAAAGTTAAATGACTCATTCAAGTTTTCATTAACATAGTGGGTTAGCACCTTGTATTTATACTCATTTATACCACAAATATTTGTTTACATGTATTACATGTCAAACATCATCTAGGTACTGGAGCTACTGCAGTGCACATATACACATACACAATCCTCTTCTATTGAGCTTATTTTCTAACTGAAGGAGATAAACAGATATATATGTTAACATATGAGGAGTTGATAAAGCTAAGTAGGGTAGAAAGAGGGCAAAGAGTAACAGAGGGGGCATGTGAACTGTTCTATATGAGGTGATCAGGTAAGACCTTTCTGAGAGGCAGACATTTAAATAATGCTTGATGTGATTAGAGAAAATAAGGTTCCAGGCAGAGGATACAGAACATGCAGAGGTTGTTGTCACCGCCCATGGCAACAGTTGCGCAGGTATTTATCGGAGGGGCCTGGAAATAAACTATTTTTCCTATATTCACTAATTTATAGAGGAAGAGAGACTTTGAGAGAAAGATAGACTTTGCTTAAAGGAAGAGAAACTTTGCTTATCAGGAAGAGAGACTTTGCTTAGAGGAAGAGAGACTTTGCTTAGAGGAAGAGAAACTTTGCTTAGAGAAAAAGTTTTAGAGAAAGAGGCTTCTACGCTTATCAGAGACCTATTTCTTCTTAGTGCTGCTGCATCTTCTTAAAGGTACATCCTGCATCCTGTGAACTAAGGGTAGGTATATCTGAGGTGCTTCTTTTCAGAGGTGCTTTCTATCTGCTTGCCGCTTCTTCTTCTTCCTTTATGCTAATGGCTACTACTCCACTTCTTTCTGCTAGCTGCTGCTCTTTCTGTCACGCCTTACTCCTTGCCACTTATCTCTGCTGCTGCTCCTTACTGTCGCTCCTTACTCCTTACTCCCACATCCCCGCCCACCACCTGCCTGTATTCCCTCCAGGAGGTGGAGGGCAGGGCCACACCAGTTGTAATCAGGCAAGAAGCCAGCTGCCCCATCACAGCAAGGATCAAAAATGAGCACGCCCAAGCAGGTGCACTCAGGAACACCTGTGCATGTGTTGTGCACATGGACTTAACTGAATATGCAGTGATAAATTACCTGAGTGCACTTATGGCAATTAACCTCCTCACTGCCGATGTAATCAGGCACTGTTCTGGCTGGCACAGCCCCCAACAGTTGTGAGGTGGAAACACAGGGAGTTTCTGAGAGAATGCATTTTTCTTCTAAAATGTAGCCTCATTTCACCATCTTAAAAAACTTATGCAGAGAATAAGACAGATATTATCCCATTAATATAGATTAGGAAGCTCATGCTTAGGGAAAGTAGGTAACTCAATCAGGTAAACCAAAAAGCCAAGAGTCAAATTCGTGTCTACTGATTCTACGATTCATGCTTTTTTGACCATATGACATTGCACTGGGACCAGCACCCTTAAGTCATGATTTAGACTCATCTTCTCAATTTCCTGGCACCATAAAGACTGAGGCACATTCCCTGTCCCACACCATTTCTTATACATATACAGTGCACCATGAGAGCATCCTCTGTCACTGTCTGAGGGTGCATGACATCACCACTAACATACTTGATGGAGATTGAGTCTGTGTCATCATAACCCAATTAGGGAGCACTCTCATCTTCCCCATCCTCAAGTTCCTCAGACTTGCTCTTCTAAGAGGGCAAGCAGAATGACTGGTAATTGTTGGACTCCCACCAAGCCATCCTTTAACTCAACAGAGAGAAAAATTTAGCCACTTCTTGGAGCACATTTTGCACTGCTATTCACAAAAAAATAACTACCAAGTAAAATGTAATTAGAAACTCACCCTGACTAAAGTTTTGCCATGTCTATTTCCTGCCACTCCAACATTCGACATGGCTTTCTTGGAGTACAGGATCCAACACTTGACATGGTCTGTTGGAATAGAGGACTGAAAACTTGACATGATTCTGTTGACCATCCTCCCTCTTGGGGGCCATAGGTGTGGCATGTCTCCATGTGTAGTTGCTTTTTATTATTAATAAACAATATAGCATTAGAAGCTTATTGGAAAACATTGAGAAGGTTTTACTGTATTGGGACACAAAATAGTGCACACTGAAAATTTAGCAGTAATACATAAATAAATAGATGAAAATAAACAATTGTAGCTGTGCTCAAGATTAAAGGAGACTGTGATTGCTTTAGTATAATAATAGATGGATAAAGAGGCATTCCACTGAGCTTGGATGTGGCATTTGGCCTTTGTAGATTTCCTAGTTTTAATAGTTGATTCTGGAGATAGTTTACATAATAAAAACATTTAGGTTAGTCATACATATAACTTGTGTTTTTCCTATGTTTAGTCTAATTCTTTGAGAATCAGAATAAGATTGTAGTCTGCCAATATATAAAATTAGAATAGACAAAATATTAAGTATAAATTGATTTTTTTTTTGCCCTTTAATAATAGTAAAATCTGTTAAACACTGGAATTCATGGTGGGGGTGGTTTCTCAGAAAATCTAGTGATGTGTTTGTTCTGAAGATTGAAGGCTGGCAGATCATGGTGCCCTCTGTTTAGCTGGGATACAAGTTTTTTTTAGTTTAGCTGGGAGACAGATTGTTTTAATCTAGCTGGGAAATAAGGTTGTTTTAGTCTGGACTATCATACAGAGTGAATGTGTACTTTGGGAAGAAGCATAGATTGTACTTTTGAAGGTTTTTCTTGTTTTAAACTAACCATAAAATGATATAATCATTTTATAAACATAAAATGATATAATCATTACTAAAGAAAGAATCTATAAAAAGACTGGCAGAAAAATAAAGATTCAGAATCAGCCTCAGAACACTTGGTGTCTCTGTGTGCTGTTTCTCCACTATACTGAAGCCTCCCATCCACCTATGATCCCCGACCCCTGCTAGGGCTGGACCCTGCAAAGATTTTTGCTCATTTGTAAATAAACAAGTTTTACTCATTAGCCGCTCTCCTGATTACACTTCAATAATGATCATCCACCAAATGTCCCTGTTTTTAAGAACATGACTAAAATGGACTGTTAAATTAATGGTTCCACATTGGCTACAATAAAACCTTTAAAATTTCTTGTTTCAATAGAAAGCATCTTCTCTGCTTTAGGCACTGAAGTCTTCTCACTAAAGTAGACTAAATGTTAAAGCTGAATCTTTTAAAAAAGTGTGGTGGTGCAAACTTGTGATCCTAGCTACTCAGGAAACTAAGACAGGAGGATCACAAGTTGGAGGCCAAGTAAACAACTTAGTGAGACCCTGTTCTAAATAAAAAAAATAAAAAGGACTGGAGAAATAGATCAGTGGTAGAGTGCCCCTGGGTTCAAACAGTAGTTAAAAAAAAAAAAAGTATTCTGCTACCAACAGGAACTAGCAGATTGATAAGTTTTTAAATTTTTAAGTGATTCTAGTGGAGAAGACCAAAATATCTATGTCACTGGAAATGACAGTACTCTCTAGCATACTTTTTCTTATGTTCAGCTTCTTCCTTTTCCCTATTCTTTTCCTCTATTAGTCTCTTTCTCTTGGCTGCTGCTTCTTTCTTTTTTTCTGTCTTTCCTCCATTTCTTCTGGGCTCAGAATATTCTTCTTTTTGGTAGACCCCTCCAAGAGGCCTGGGATAAGAACCTGCAGGAAGGAAAAGATCGAAAGCCAGGAAGGTCAGGATCTTCCTCTTCCTCCATGAGTTTCATTTATCCCCAAAGCAGACTCTCTACAGAGACAACATGCTTAGGCTTTCACAAAACACTGTATCCCTGTGTGGTGGACACAGGCAGTAAGATACTTCAATTTACTGTTCATATTATGAATCTAATTGGCATGGTGGCCACTGAGTTCTAAGTTCAGCCAAAGTACTCACATGGATAGTACAGTCATTTTGATTCATTTCATGAGCAATAAGGTAATTCAAAATAGATATTTTCCCCTTGATTGAAAGCATACACTGTAGGATATCATTTAAAGTTTAAACAATTTTAACATAAAACTTTCTATAAATGTACAATTTATTTTAATACAGAGAATTTTAGCATGATTATCTTAATGATAGATAACATTTAGAAAGTACATTTTAAGCACCAACACTGTGAACATTACATAAATAATTTGTGATTGCCATCTTCTCTTAATGAATCAGAATCATGATTATTGACAACAGGATATGGTATTTTGATTTAATATGGTGATCCCTTTAGGGGTGGTTTAGAAGAGGGACAGAGCTGCTTTTACCTACACTAAATTGTACAATATACTCACCTTATTAATGTTTTTTATCCTAGATTTTTACATAGCTTTTATACTAGGGTTCAGTTAATTTGTTACATTTCAAGAGACACTTATTTCTTAAATCATCATAAGAGAACAAAAAAATGATACTGGATCATTTTTGGTTCTTTTATAGAAAGAAAGTTTGGAAGAATTTATGATCTCACACAAATTAACAGCATTTACACTGCCTTTATTTTGGAGTAACCGACCCTCTTGACTTTTTTTTTCAAAAGATTTTTCTGAAGATTCACCAGTGGTTCAAAGGATTTTCTATCTTCCTTACTGGGCTCTTTAGAATAATCTTTACCATCAAATAAATACATATGGTTGTCTAAGAATATAAAACACAAAGTGAGAAATGTTAAGACATTGAAAAATAGGTTAATGCTATTCAAATAATAACTAGGTGAATAAGAGAATAGCCCATACTCTAAATGGGTGAAGACCAGCTTGTGAGGAAGGCATTTCATTTCCTGTTGCACCAATACTGATGAGTTTAGGTTCTAAACATGTTCACTTTTCAAAGGACAGAGTATTGGCTTAAACTCTTTTTGTCCACCCAACATGATGTGGGAATCTCTGCTTAATCCCTCTACACTGCTGAGTCTCAAATCATTCATGCATTCCACAAATATTCCCAGTGCAAATCTCCCTGACTTTTAAGATCCCCTAATAAAATCTCAACAATTTTAGTCCAAACACACTTTTAATACTCAACTCTTTTTCCCTTTTTCTATAATATTAAAAGGAACAAGGGGCAAATCTATAAGAAATTTTACAAAGTCACAAAAAATAATTCCTTATATTTATAATATTCTCTGTAGACCTCACAAAGGATCTTCATGTTTCTTACCTCAATCCTGGTATAACTAACCCCACTTATGAAAGAGGAAACTGAGATTCACACAGGGATTAAAGGGTTCCTTAATTCTCTCTGCTACAAAATGAATAAGGTAGGTTTTTCTGATTATAAGGTAAGTATGTTCTTTTTAGTAGATTAGTGTGTATAGAAAATTAGAGAGAAAACAGTCTTGCAAATAATTATGGCAAAAACAACAAGGAAATAGTTTGATTTTTTTCCTTAATTTTTGCAGTACTTGGGATCAAACCCAGGGACTCACACTTGCTAGGTAAAAGCTCCACCACTGAGTGACACAGCCAGCTGATATAGTACTCTTAAGTAGCACTTTATACTATCAGAGCAATTTCACATCTATTACCACATTTGATTTTTGCAGCTGTGTAAAGGAGTAAGGAAGATATTAATAGCATTATTTTACAGATGCAGACACAAAAGCCCAATGTGGTTGCGTGATCTGCCAAGATCATGAATCAAGTGATAAAAAACCAAGACCAGTAACCACAGATAGGTAAGATAATGATTCAAAAGTGAAGCATATTTAATAACACATGTTATCAAATAATGTATTTTCACAGCATTATGAAATCAACTCAAAGTATGTTTTCCCTAGAGAGTATGAAAACAAAATATTTTCATTCTCAAGAGATCAATTGCTTCACACTTATATCCAAATCTAACCAGGTGTAATACTAATTGGCATTTGCTACTTAAATCAGCAGGGGGCATTCAGTGAGGCACTCTATCAACAAGTGGAAAAAATAAAGAGCTGAGATGTGTCAAATATGATCAACATATATAGCATCAAACTGCATGAAATTCTCAATTTACCATGTAAATATTCTTTTTAAAAAAACTTTAGCATTAAAGGAAAAGAAACCTTACTTTTTACTTAAATTTGATTGGGCTGCTATAATTACTAATCTTTAATGTTTATTTACATTATTTTTAATGATGCTCCATGTATTTAGTCTGTTTCTAATAGGCAGCTGGAGCCCACAGGTCTAGACCCTCATCTGTATCCTGCCAGAGGAATCATTTATCATCACAAAGAGAACCAGGACATGGTCATTGAAGACAACATTCCAGAATTTAATCAAACTGGAGAATTTTTGGCAGTTAGATTGTCTGGAAAAATACCTTTTTTTAGGCAGGTGAAGATATACAATCATCTTTCTAAAAACACTGCAATTTTATTTTGTTCTAGCAAATAAAATTAAATTAATATAGATGACTAAAGAAAAGTGTGCAAACTTGATACTAAGGTCATCAAATATAACTTAAAATTATGACCATACACATTTATTTTTTCTCTCACCTGAAACAGCTAAATGACAATAAATGGATTACCGAAACGCTGTATGAGGCAATGGTATGTTAAAATGTTCACAAACTCTTTGGAAAATGAAAACAGTTTAAGAAGAGCTGGGGAACCAAAACACAGGTATCCAGCTGGGACTAACTAGAGGAATAGAAACCCTCTGAATACTCTAAAAGCCTAGACTCATGGTCCTTACAGGGCACCATGACATGGGGGAACTGAAGGGATCCACACACCAAGTAATGGGAGCACCATGAGCTCTTGGATCCCTGTATTTTCAAATTAAACAATTTTTCTGTAATGGTTTATCTTCCAAGAATGATAAAAGAGGACTCGTCTAAGGATAAAATGAGTTGTCTAGTTATGTCTTCAAATCTGGGTGTCTGGAAAGACTCCCCCAGTGCAAAAGATGACTTGCCAACCAGTGCTGCTGGCATGAGGCCCAAAGGCTGTCCACCTGCTTACAATAGAACTATCTGTCAGCTTTGGGGCATTTCACCAGCACCCTGATCAGACAGTCACAGGACACAAGATGTTTCAGGAAAACTGCTAGTAAGATCAAGGGATTCTTTTTGAAAAAAGAAGAGGAAGAGGAAGAATTGCACCAATCAACAAGAATAATGAAACCACCCCTAATCAAAGCCTACTACAAAATTAGGAATCAGAAACTACTCTAAACTTCCATTTGTAGGTAAGTAGAGAAATGAACATCCCAAACCACGTGAGCCAACTCTGAAGTGCTCACTTGTCTGGGTAGGCAGACAGAGATTGCATAGGAGAAAGACAGTGGGTTTCTAGTAGTGCCAGAGGAAATTTATTCTCCAAAATGAGAATCACACTCAAAATGGGAAAACAATGAGGATGGGTCTGAGTCCTGGTAGATCACAGCAGTGCCTACTAAAGAATCAAAAGAGAAAGGCCAGAAAGTCGATGCAGTTAAAAATTTGAGGAAAAACTGCTTTTAGGTGAGAAAGAGGTAATTTAAAAAGGGAGGCATCCTTTGACAATTTTATGGCAAAGAGAAAGAAAGAAGCAAATAGTAAAAATTGAGAATTACAAAACCAAAAGCCCTTCCCAGCCCACTCCCTACCAGTAAAGGAAGCACCACCTACTGAAACCATGGTGCTTCTCTGTATTGGTTGGAGAAGAAACTCTTCTTTGTGGGGTTAGGGGTTCTGGGATTGAACTCAGGGGCACTCAGTCTCTGAGTCAGATCCCCAGCTGTATTTTGTATTTTACTTAGAGACAGGGTGTCACTGAGTTGTTTAGTGCCTTGCTTTTGCTGAGGCTGGCTTTGAACTCAGGATCCTCCTGCCTCTGCTTCTGAGCCACTTGGATTAAAGACATGCACCACCATGCTCAGCTAGAAGGAACTCTTGAATTAAGAAGCTCAGTAAGAACCCTCTCACTCCAGGCCATATTGACAACCTATAACTGCTGATACAGGAAAACAGTCATTTTAAAAGTTATGCAATATTAGGGAGCATGATACAAAGTCATTATGTGAAAAGAAAAGACAAAAAACAAAACCGTAAAATCCCTTCAAATCTGAATTTCAAAAATTTCAGAAAAGGATAAAAAGAAAAATATTGGTACTAGGGCTATAGCTTAGTATCCGAGCATTTGCCTATCTGAGCATGTGTGAGGCATTGGGTTTGATCCTTAGCACTGCATTCAAAAAGTAAATAAACAAAATAAAGGCATGCTGTCCATCTACATCTACAAAAAATGCTTTAAAATACATATTTTAACCAAATTTGAAGAAAAAAGAAAAAGGAAGACAAAATAATCTACACCTCATGGGTCTTATGAAGGTTAAATGGAAAAAGATATAAAGCACATGACATAGTTGGCAGCGCTGTTGATGAACCCACAAAAAATGCCCATAAATATTAGCTACAAGTAAAAAAATCTACTATTGAGAAGAGAAATCATTGGGCATAGCATCATCATAAAGATAGCATGCTTCTCAAATAAAAACCAGATAAGATGTCTGCACCAAGAGAGAAAAGCTACAAACTGAACCCTTGATGACAGGACCATATACATTAATATCATGACTTGGATTCAAAGTTCAGTCACATGGGAACAGCCAGATATATTTTCAATTTCTTGGATCAAGAAGCTTAAAGAATGTGCTCAAGATGACAATAAGACTGGGTAGGAAAAAGAGGTCCCAGGGTGTAGGATACAGGACTTCCTATGGAGATGCATAACACTCATGCCCTAGCTTGAGGTGACTGTGCCATTTGCTCACCCTAACCCCCAAATCACTTCCTTCCTACTGCTTTCTGCTCCCTCTTCCAGCTGCAGGCAAGGCATCTGAGACCCACAGGCCATTTTTTTTATCCCAGGGTGGACTCCAGGTCTATCTCGTCCATGGTGCTCCCCTTAGAAGACAGCAGTTTATCAAAGCCAAATTTGAGTATTTCACTCAACTTGAATGGAGAAAACAAAAAATCCAGTAGTTCTCATGAAAACAAAGATCAGGATGTGGTGATCTGCTGAGTGGCTAAGTGACACCAAGCACATTCCTTCCCTTGTGAACTTTCTTCTCTCCCATGGCAAATGACTTGAACCAGGCTATTGTGGGGTTAGATGAGGAATAAGCATAAATGTGATAAACGATCGCCAGAGCTATTGATTTTGATAATTATCTATAAATGCAAGAAAAAAATTGTTAGCCACCAATTTCTTTTATTTTGGGGGGATGGTAAGAATAAAATGATTTCCTGCATCTTCTATAGCACCTCTCACCAGCAATTTTTTCCAAGTACTTCCAGCAGTCCTGTGAGAAGTCAGAGACCCTGTTAGCTACCTTCCTACCTCTCCCATTGTCAAAATTCTTAGAAAGAGAAGATGCCACTCAGTACTTCACTTCATAATAAGCTGACTCCTTTCCTTTGTCAAATTGCTTTCCTACCTCACTACTTTATGGAACCCTGAAGAGTCCTGTGCACTCCCTATCCTGCCCTTTCCTCTCACTCCTCCATAGGGGATACTCTGTCTATTTCCTAAGGCTACAGGAACCACCCAGAAAGCTTAGATAGTATTACCTGGCTTTCACTTGCTACTTCCAACTTTACACCTTCCTAAGCACTATCACTTAAGAGTTCTGAAACAATTGGAATCCACATGATGGGCCCTCATTTGCATTTTGCCCTTTTAGTTTTGGTTAGTTATCTCTAGAGTGTCTATTTTGTAACTTGAAACCTTAAAGGTATTCTGTAGCTTAAAAACACTTGAGATAAAAACTAAGCAAGAACATACCTGGATATATTTACATTTAGCCTTTGTATGTGTGTATGATATACACACACAGAGAGACATATACATGAATATGTATATAAATTACTTACATTAATATATATATATACATATATATTTATATATACAAACATAAAATATAAAAATACATATATATAAACCAAGGCAAACGGCTTTGGCATTTAGTAACCAAAATAGAAGAAAGTCAAGTATTTATGATGAAGCTCAGTTCATACTGGGACCCTCCCTTCCACTCCCTTGGACTTAAAAATCTCCTGACTTCCCTTGCTATTGAGCACTCACAATGTGTTTTTAAGAAACTCCCTTTTTTAAAAATGAAAACAGTATATTATAGTAATTAAGAGCATATATTTGGAAGTCACAGAGTGCTTAGATTAGAGTGGCTCTGAATGATGTTTAGAAAATTTCTTAAAAATTTTAAGGACATTGTCTATGTCATTCTTCTGTTACTCTTCTTCATAAAACAACTGGAAAAAGTACACCTCAGACAATGCTTAGCACACAGTAAGCATTCAATAAATGTTCACTATATCTATATCTGTCCCTCTCTTTCTGTTGTATTCTCCTTGCAGGATAAAGAACCTTCTGTCCTTTTTCAGGACTTCTCAACTCTACACTTCTTAGATTTATCAAACCAGAACCATGTCTTTTACTTTTAGATTCTTTAATAATTTTTTAAAAATGCCCTGCTTTCTTTTGAGACAAGGCAGTGAGTTATTACCCTTGCCCTTGGAAACCATAAATAACTCATTGTCTGGATGGGGAGGAAAAAAATCATACAGAACCAGAATGAGATTTTTTTGCCCCTGGCCTGGGCATGAAGTCCCATCAAGTTCCTCTCCAACAGCCAGTAGTCTACATTGGCCCACAGCAGGAAGTTGTGCCTGTGCACTTCACAATGATGTTCTGGTAGACCACATCACAGGGAAATCCCTAATTGAATGCCTGGAGTTCCTCCACTGGGGAAGAGTTTGAGCATTTGTGACCTCATCTCCTCTAACTCCCAATATATTCACCTTCACTACAGCACACAATGATCTCATCTCTCAAGGGTCTGTGAAGAAATGTATTTAGACATCTACAGTATATACCTACCTCTCTCTCAAGCTTTCACCTTACATTTGTAATTGCCTCTTCAATAGTATGAAAACAAAATGCATAGCTGCCCTGCCATCATGACAGATGAGTATGCAGAACACTAAAAATATAGAAAAAGCCAGACTCCACAGTTACTCCCTAATGTAAACAAAAACCAAGTAAACAAACAAAACCTAGTGTTCTTCTTTCAGGTTCTAGTACCCCAAAAAACTGTGAACTTTTCATGCATGGCAATGACTCCCTAAAAAAATAGCACTGATCCCTGTCTGCAATGCTGATGTGCAAAGATACAGGTGTGCGTGAGAGAAAACTGCTATTTTTTAACCCACACTTGGGCTAATTGTACACTTGATAATTCTGCTTATAATACTGTGTAATTTTTCCCCTTTTGCATACCTCTTGAATCTTTTGATAGCTGGTCTTTAAAGTCTGGTTTTTCCTGTGAACTTTTCTAAATGAAATCCCTTCCTTTTTGAGTCTCCTTCTAAAGACAATTTACATTGATATTTACTACAAACCCTGTTGACTAAAGTCTACATTATTTTTACCTTTGTAACACTTTAACACCTATCTTCCTAATTTTTATTCTCATCATTCAGGCTTAAAGCCTTAAAGTCATCTTTGTATTTGCTATCTCTCTCACTTCCTGCCTCAAAAAAACAGTCAACTCCTGTCATTTCTTCTCTGCAATGTTTCCTACAGCAGACCTTCCCACAGCAACTGCCCTTGTCAGCCATTTCTTACTCACTTCATGCCTGAATCATTCCAGAATCCTAGGGGTTGATCTCTGTGTATCTAATTCCTCAAAAGGACCTAGGGTATATTATAATAAGGGTTCTAATTTTAGTTCAAAAGCTGCTACTATGGAATAACTCTAAGCCTTTTTCCAAAAGAGAGCTCTCTCCAGAATCTTCCAAGTCAGCATTTGACTCCTATCTAATTTTTGTTTCCTCAAGCAAATTAACTCTTGCCTTTTATCCATATATCCTATGGTATAATTTTGAATTCCCAATCTTGTTCATCCTCCTCTGGGTATAGAATGAGTACTGTAAGTCACTGCATAAAGGGTCTGGGATTAAAGAGGAGGTATGGAATTAATCATTACTGATTAAGTCAAGTTATTTTTTAAAAACCAACAACAACCAAAAAAAAAAAAACCAAACAAACAAATTCTCTCTGAGATAACTAGTGGCATACTCATTTTTAGAAACCCCAGAGAGATTATATCCATGATGTTAAGTTACCTGCTCAAAGTCATACATCCAGTAAGTGATAAGGTGTAAATCTGAATCCAAATTTGACTATTTAAAGTCCATTCTCTTTATTCTACTTTCTCTGCCTTTAAATGCCACACTCATTTAGCTTCTATAGCACCTTGCATGTAGTAGGTACTGAGTGGGTATGAATTAGGGTAACAAACTAAAATGTAACTGGAGACAAAGGGTGGTTAATACTGGTACTTTTTATTTGAATTCACATCCACAGAGAGTGCTGATTATAAATCATGGGACTTTAAATAAAAGAACAACATATTTTACTTGGAGGTGAGCATAAGCTAAAGGTTTCTGGGTTCCAAGAGTAAAATGTCCTCCTATAATCATGTTGGTGAGCTGCAGTTTGGAGGCTGCTTTCCTATAAATTAATTCTTCTACAGTGTCTTGGCCAATCAGTCAAATGACTTTCATAACCCTGTATGCATGTCAAGTGAGATCAGTGTGCTATGAGTCTGCAAAGCTGGGGGGAAAAGCATGCCAAAAAAAAAAATACACCAAAAAGGAAGCAGAACCAAAGACCATATTAAGAAAACAATTCAAAGGGCATTGCTCATTTGGACCTGAGAACTTGTTAGAGAGATCTGGCCTCAACTTATCTCTGAACCTTTTCCAAAAGAGTCAGGGAAAGAATGATGAAGTGACCACAATTGGGACTTAATTTATAGTCAAGGACAAACCTTGGCAGGCATGTTATCTTGAGGTCAAAGGGTAGTTCCACAACCTCTTACCCCACTTTTTTTCCTTTTCCTGGTACTGGAAAGCAAATCCAGGGGAGCATTACCAATGAGTTATATCCCTAGCATTTTATAAAAAAATGTTTTATTTTTATTTATTTACTTAAATTTTTTGTAGATATTGATGGACCTTTATTTTATTCATTTATTTTTATACAGTGCTAAGAATTCAACCCACTGCCTCACACATGCTAGGCAAGTGCTCTACCAGTGAGCCACAACCACAGCCCCAAAATATTTTATTTTGAGACAGGGTTTTAGTAAGTTGCCAAGGCTGACCTTGAACTTGTGATCCTCCTGCCTCAGCCCCCCAAGTTGCTATGATTACAGGTATGTGCCACCATACCAGCTTTAACTCCATTTGTAAACTGAGTTAGGTTCTAACTAATGCCTAAAAGTTTATTCTAATCATTTTGTAATTTAACTGTTCTTTTTAACAAAATGAGACTGAATTGATCATGTGACCCACTGAACATGACTCTGCAAGTCAGTGCCAAAATGGGGTTAAAACCCAGTGGTTCTCAACTCCCAGTATGACACTGTTGTCAGGACTACATTCTTCACCTTCCTCCCCAATCCAGAACTACAAGCCAACAGCACAGGAAAATGAAGATGTTTAACTCACTCACTTGTTCTGGCCAATTTGGTGAGCTCTGGCAGCTGCTTGTAAGTCATTTTGAGGATTAAAATCACTGTCAACAAAAATAACAGTATCTGCTGCTGCTAAGTTTATGCCAATTCCACCAGCAAACTATGCAAAAAAGAAGCATGATCAGCAACATACAAATAAGGAACTGGAAAACAGACACAAGGCTAGACTCGGTCCTACTGAACACCTGAAATCAGTTCAACTGAGTGGTTTCCTCCTTCAGGCTGACATCTCTGCCCCAACTCCAGAGCCCTGGAGTGGCCAAAAGTGTCACCTCATCTTATGTTGCCTGACCTGGGAAAATTTAATTATCAAATATAACAGAATCAGAGGTAAGGGGCAGAAAAGAATGCTTAATTTAATGCTGTGAAGCCATGTTTGAAAACCTTGATAGGATTTTGCTTAGAAAAATCTGTGAATAAGGACACAGAAAACAACTCCAAAAATGAGAGGTCTTGGGTCTACCATTGTAGCTCAGTGAGAGTGTTCTCACCTAGCATGTGTGAGGCACTGGGATCAATCCTCAGCACCACATGAAAATAAACAAATAAAAATATTGTCTGTTATGTTTAGATGTGATGTCCCCAAAATGCTCACATATGAGACAATGCAAGAATGTTTGGAGGAGAAATGATTGGATTCTAGCTTTGGCCTAAAACCTTAATAAAACCCTAATAGGATTATCTGAATGGTAATTAGAGGCAGGTATGGTGTGGCTGAAGGAACTTGCTCATTGGGGGCATAGATATGGGGTATATAATTTATATGGAAAGTGGAGTCTCTCTCTGCTCCTGATCATGATGTGTGCTGCTTCCCTCTGCCACACTATCTCATCATGATATTCAGCCTCACCTTGAGCCCCAAGGAATGAAGCCAGCCTAATATGGACTAAGACCCCTGAAACCATGAGCCATCAAATAAACTTATCTCCTCTATAGTTGTTCAGGTCAGGTCTTTTAGTCACATTGGTAAAAAAGCTGAATGATACAGTGTCTATCTACAACTAAAATATGTATTTAAAAAAAGGAGAGGTCTGCAATGCACATTAAGAAAAGCACTTAAACACACTTGCAAGCTACAAGATAGGAAGACCCTGAAGCCAGTTAATGAGAAGATGGGATGTTACTTGCCTCTGATGAGAGAAAACTTGAACATGTCTTCCTGAATTGGTTTCCACATTAATCAAAGACAAAGTCGTAAAATGAATTCAAGACAAGAACACTCAATGCAACTACTTTCTGGTCTTTATTGAGTGGTGCAGAAAAAGGGTCAAGGAAGTACTTTGGGTTACAGGAATTTAGACCACTTTGAAGGTAAATTACAACATTCTCTTTGATTAATATGAAAACAAGTATAGAGCAGACTATTCTTCCCAGGGTTGTTACAGCTCATGGCTGAAACAAGTCTAAAAGGACTTGTTCCAAGAGTTGAATGAAGGGTTCCTCTTCATAAGGACTACTGACTCTCAGCTGGATCTCAAGACAAGTCAGGCAGGAACATTCTCATTAAAGCCTTCATATAAATTTAAAGTTGGAAAAAAGAAATAATAATGACTGATAACTGAGAGATGCTAAATTATATCTAATAATGACATTATACCTCTACTTTACTATTCACCAAGCATTGTTCAAAAAGGTTTTCATAAATTAATTTTTAACCCTCACAACTCTGCATCCTTTCCAGTATAATTCTCATTTTGCAGATGCTGAAAAGGAAACACAGCTAGATTAAGGTACTTCTTTGAAGTTGCACCACTAGAATATGAGAGTCAGGACTCCAGCCCATATTTAAGAATCTGTGGTTATTACTCCTGGGTTTGAGACAGGATTCTGCTGTGCTACCCTCACTGGACTTGAACTCCTGGGCTCACACCATCCTTCTGCCTCAACCTCCTGAGTAACTGGGACTATAGGCATGCACTACTGCACTTGGCTCCAGAAACTTTTTATCCACTCTATCCTACTACTACCTAGACAATCATTTTATTTAAAAATGTATACCATAAAAATTATCTTCCTCTTGGGTTCAAGTTGGCTAGTGCAGCTCTTCTTCACTAAGGGGAACATTTTAAGCTGTATTTAGTTGTTTGGGACATAGTCATAAGCTATCACTGCCACCTGCTGGCAATATGTGGTAACAAACTCACCTCTTGAAAGTTGGAAGGAAACCCATTAAATGAAAATGCTGCAGAACTATAGCAAAAACGTGATACCAAATATGACAATCTGTTTGGAAAGGTTAACATCTAGGACTGCTTCAGATCCTAGATAATCTACTAAGGTTTCCAGGGAGATTAATGGAAAAGCAGATGTTTCTTTCTAATTTTAGATGATTCAAATATCTGCTCTCTAAATATGAATAATAAAATCTTTAAAACACAAATGAAATTCCTCTCACAACCTGATGATGCATTTGACTAGATCCTTCAAGTTTCCCCTAAGACTAACCATGAGACAACTGAATGAATGGCTCTGATGCAGGGAGTGGCATGTGACCTTGAAAGAGACTAAGGCCAAAGGAGTCTGATTATATCTTATTATTGAGTTTATTAGACAGAAAGACATATACTGGAGAAATAATATTCTTATACTCAAGGATTATATCTAACACTTCTTTTATATACCCATATATTACAAAGCACTTAATAAATGCTTTCAAAATAAGTCTGAACTTTCTTTTTATAAATATATTAATCTCTCTTTCATCAAGGACACACATCCTTTTTGTATTTCTATATGTATTCCATATGAATTAAGGTCTATAAAAATAGGATAATGAGACTCAGATTATGAATTCAAAATTGATTTAAGGTCTTTTCAATTCAGGATGTAAGAAAAATTCCATCTCCCATAACTGATATCAAATTATTTAATAGTACATGAGTGCACCCCATAACTGACAAAGCACCTCAGATGTCATATGATATTTATGATTTAAGTCATATGGACAATTCCATAAGAATTACAAATCTCTGGCAGTATCACTATGATCACATTTTAAATAACAAAATGTTTGTTAAACTTTACAACACTATTCCAGGGGTACTCATGGAGGAGAGGCAACTAGCAACAAGATTATCTTATTTTCCAAATTCACAGCTGAGAAGTAAAGCTGCCTCCACTGAATATAAATAAAACTTCCTCAAAATTACAAAAAAAAAAAAAATCCAGGACTTTCCCAGGTCAGAGGTCAAAGCAGATCAGAATTACTTTCAAATAAGCTCAGGTTCCAGCTTCACTTCTTTGTGAAATCACAGCTTAGACAGGTGGGACAGAAAAGAGCTCCAAAGTAGAAGTCCAGTACTTTGCTATGTCAACTGCTTTGATTCTCTCCTTTTATTATACTCCTTGATAATAACTTCACCTTTCAGAGAATTATGAAAAAAATGTACCAATGTTTGGGATGTAAAAGTACTACACAACTCCTTTTTTGTCTGCTTTCATCAATATTTATGTGGCTTTTCTGCCCTAGTACTTAGGAGAAAAATAAAAATGGGCTGCTGCCCAAAGTTCTTTATAGCCAGGTGTCTCTCTTCTCTTCTCACTGGAACCATCCACATGCTCATAGCCGTAGCCTTTAATAGACAAGAACAAAAACAGAGTTTAATTCTTTTCAAGGACTCTTCAGGAAATAAAAAAAGTCAAGTCATTCCTAAACCAAATGCCTATATTGTCTTTTCCATATCCAGGCATGACCCTACTTTAAAAAAATCCCATGGGAAAAATCTAAATTTAGGGGGACAATACATCACTTTAAAAAAAAAAAAACTCACCATAACACTCTATCCTGGGTTTTTAAAATACATTCAGCCAAAGTTTTGGCACTTAAAACTGATAATATTCAGTTTTGATTATTCCTAGGCAACCCTAAAAGTCCACATTCTATGTCAATTTCTATTTGCTGAGATACAATCATTACTTAGTCAACCAGTAATACAAGCACTTAGGAGCCTGCCTGATTGATTATCCAGCATCTGCTTTTCAAGGAAGCTTTCAGGCTCTCCAGTTACCACCATGCATCAGGTCAGAAAGGGGAATTATAAATTCATCATGTTTTGACAGTGGAGATTCCTCAATGTGCCAATGGCATTTCTGAAGTTTCCATTACTGCAGTACTTGGAGGGCATCAAGTGGATCTGAGAGACCACTCTGAACTAAATTTTAAAACTCTTATTTCTGCAGCTGATAATCTACCAAAGGCTCAAAAATCATCCACTGTTTAAGCTTTTTCCCATTTTCTCACATCAATTTTATTATATATAAAACAGAGTTCTCAGGTAATTGCCTTGCATTCCCTATTGTTTATAGAAATAATTGGTCTTACCTTCCCCTGCATGATTTGTGGGATCTCTATACTATCAATATTCATTTTCTTACTAATCCTGAATAAGTACAGAAGTGTTGAGTTGAATGTTCCAAGACACTGAAAATTTCTGTCACTGAAACTCGACATCATATTTTTGAAGATACTCAACATTTTCACATCTGCTTCACATAGTGCTATCCCCTCTCCTCATCTTCTTTTGTTTCTGAATAATGTTTTTGCACTTTCTTCCTCTGTAACATTCCCACACACCTTAATACTCATCATGAACCTATTTGATCATTAAATCTAAAAAAGTCTTCAGTAATATAGTGGCCCAGGGGCATCACCTCTGTAATTCATATAATCTTGGAGAATATCCAACATATGGGTCATTTGGGAGAAAAGTAAAGCTCGATGGCCTCTGGCAAGGAAAAGAAAAGGAGAAACTGTAGTAGTATTTAAGGTGAGTTATCCTCACACAAAATTTATCAAACAATACAATTTTATAAGTAAGTCAAATACTAAAGTAGAAATATAAATGTCACATAACTTTCTCAGAAACTCTACATAGTTTACATAAGAATACAAAGTGCCTCTTCATGTAGTTGCATCCTTTAGAGCAGTTATAAAGCTACAGTGGCACATGTCAATTCAACAGGAACTATGGAAACCCTAGAGCAACCAAGGAGCCTATTTCTTGAATGTCACTTCACACATTGAAAATAAATATAAACTTTCACATTAATAGTGAAATAAATAAACACATGTAGGGTAAACAGCAAGATTCACTTATGTGTGTACCCCTTCCCCAAGATCCTAAAGAGCTGTGGTCAGCTATTTACTGCTATTCCCCACTTGGGGGTGTAAGTCATTATCATCTAGAAAAGTCTGAGAAGCATCACTTTAGAGAAGCAATTCCCCCATGATACATGAGGAAACTTGCATACAGATAGTGAAAAGAGGAAAAAATTCAAAATAATGTATTAAGAACAAAATCAAGCTGAGAATTTCTTATTATCAGACACTGTTTTAAAATTTGCCTGAACAAAGAAGTGTTGACAAAACAATATTCTTTTTTAAGAAAATGAACTTAATTTAAGCTTACCACAAACATAAGATCAAGAGTTAGGAAGAACTCCTGCCAGATTCTAGCCCAAATTTTTGGGAAAGCATTGAGTTTAAATAAAGGTGAGTACTTCAATTCTTATCTCATCTCTGACATTTGCTAGCTATATGAATTTGGACAAGACATTTCTGGGTCTGGGACATAAAAAACTTGGATGGAAGGTATTTATGGTCTTTTCTCCATCTCTAACACACCTATAGTTGATATGTCAAAGAAGATTAAGCACAGTAATACATGCAAATATTTAACTTGCAAAAGATTGGAAAATTTTTGCCAAATCTGAAATATTAGGTTAGTTCAGGCCACACCTGGGACAGTCATCCTAAAGGGACAATTTTGAAATTCTGGTCTTCTGATACCCAGCTCACATTTCTGGGAAAGACTATTCCAATTACCCCTTGAGTTTAATTCAAACCCCACAGGTTAACAAGAATAAATGCTTACTGAGCCTTTATTATGTGTCAATTTAACACAAAGTGCCAGCAGGCAATTATAAAAGAAATGCTCAATGCTGACTCTGTCCTTGTGGCTCTAAACAATATAGCTGGATGGATGAGGTGAACATACACTGATCAATCAGGCAGTAGATTAATGTAGAGTTTGCCAAGTGCTGGAGAGGGATTTTAAATGGTATAGGAATTCAGGAAAGAAAGAATAATGGTGGGGAAGAGTGGGGTTGTATGAGATAAAATGGTGTGGGTGTTTAATTTCAGAGAAATTTGACCCTGAATTAGGGTCTTGTAAAAGAGGAAAACTTGAATCAGTCTCACGAAATAAGTAAGTTACTCATTAATTAGGTTTTAAACAGTCGCCAGATGAGAGCAGTACATATACCTGTACTTGGAATGCAGGAAGTCCAGCAACTCATTCAGCAGGTGACGTTGCCCACTAGCCTCAATCAGGTGGTCTCCAACTTCAAAAGGCTCTGACTCTACACCTGGAAAAGAAAGGGCCCATTCCCAATCACATGCCCTGACTCAGGGCAAACTTCTTGAATAGAAAAATCAATAGGTAGGCAACAGCAAGAGAACCCTTTCTCTTTTTAATCCATTATGTCCCTTAGTCACATCTATTTGAGGCATTTTATAACTATTTGCTTATGTTACTATCTCAGTGCAGCTTAACACCAATTGCAGAGACTGGCACATCCAAAAAAGTCTTATAAATACTTGCCTAGGAATCAAACCCACTCTTTAGGAAACTGAGGCAAAGGGAGATGCCAAAGGTCAAGAATATCCAAAAGGAATCAAGAAACGGGCTTAGGTGTATATAAATGATTCTCAAGGTATGGGGTGGCAGTCAGAATATTGTGGAAGGGGTCATTGCCTGGAGGTCTTCTCTTAGTTGGGGCAAAAGTGACCCTGAGGCCACTGACCAGATGCCTGGAGGTGTTTTCTTTGGGTGCTCCTGCTGCCCACACTGCTGCTGCACACCAGAGGTCTTTTCTCTGGTCATGCCTGTGGTCTACACTGCTGTCACTGACATTGCTTCCCCTGATATCCCTGCTGCCAAAGGTGCTGCTGCTCGCTGGAGGTCACTTGAAGATCTTCTCTCTGGTTGCCACTGCAGCTACAGCCACAGCTGCCACCACTGTGGCTGCTGATCCCCCACCACTGCCAACAACACAAATGACTGAGCTGCTGCTGAGCACCTGCCTGCTGTCACTGACCCCCTGCCACTTACCACTTCTACCACTGCCCAGAGGTTTGCTTCCAGGGAGACTCCAGATTTAGTTGCACATGATTGTATCCATTTTGAGAAACCAGTCAGAGCCTGAGGTATGAGATTCTGGTGTGTTTCCTGCTATTGCAATCTTGGGGAGTCAAGGTGCACCTGTCTGGGAACACCCACCAGGACCTGGAGGTTGAGTGTCAGGTGCCTGTGGGTTTGGCTGTACCTGGGGTCTTCCTCCTGGGGGTGTTGGTTGCTGCCATCTAGTTATTGTCTCTCAGGATTGCTCATCCCTGGTTTTGTATTTCCAAATTCCAATATCATTGAGTTCTTGGGACTGAAACATGGGCAAACCTAAGACATATGAGGCCCAGATTGGTGGAATAGTGACTCGGTCTGTCAGGGCCTCTCTGGGCCAGGAAGTCTTGTGGGAAGTCAGGGGTAGTGTTACACCACCTGCAATTCCCCTCAGTGCTTGACAAGGTTTCTGCTGAGTAACAAAGGTGTTTGCAAAGTCTCATCGTATTGGAAATTCAGTTGCAAACTTTCCTTCCTTGCTTGCCTAATATGTGTAGGTTTACTATTAATATTTTATGTGTTCTCCCTGAAAACAGGAGTCTTAACAGAACCAGGTTTAAAACATAGAAAGCAGACTTCTAATGGAACAGTGATTTCAGATTTAGTCATTTGTAATAAAACTTTGAGTAACCAAGAATGTTATGAGAAAATACAAAAATAGATTCTAGCTGCCGATCCCCTGTTGACTACTCTCAGATGACCTGAAGTATGTAGGCAAATAACTCCAACCCCATCAGGAATGATTAACAGGAACAGAAGAAATAAAGAAAATACAGTTTCTACAGTTAAAACACCTTATGATAATGCTTATATAATTAATGGAAAGCCATGACATCCTTACAGAGGGATGACTCTTAAGCCCCTGAATTTAGACCCTCCTTTATCTCCCATGGGATATTTAGATGTAAAATCAGGACATGTTATAATCTGGTTTGAAAGTATACATACAAGAGTACAAAATATTCCATTTCTTAAAGATTAGGATTTACTAACTGCTGTAAATATTATTGGCCACCCATCCCCCAGAGAAAAAGTTCCTCAATGTTAAGTTCACACAGAAGAAGATGATGTAATATTATTGTTAGCTTAAACTGTCTAGCACTTATTAACCACAGCAGTAGCCACACAACTCACAGGGTTGAGTAAGTACTCAACCCTGCTGAACTTGCTTTAACCTTTATGATTAGTTAAGCAATATTAATATGTCTTGGGCTGGGGAGCTAGCACAGTCAGTAGAGTGCTTGCCTTGCAAGCACAAAGACCTGGGTTCGATCCCCAGTACTGCAAATAATAATAATAATAATAATAATAATAATATGTCTTAGTGTTTAGTTATAGTTTATCATGAGTAAGCAATTACTAAAAATAATTAGAACACTTCATTGCCTGGTCTAGTAATGATTATACAAGATATTTTTGTTATTTTTCCTTGTGCTCTTTTTCTGTTCTGGAAAAACATGTGTAACTGTCAACCTTTTAAGGTATAAAAATCTGTCTGGGAAAAATAAAATTTAGAACTTAGCATCCATCCCTTGAGTTTGTGTTGCTTTGTTCTCCAACTTGCCAATGCCTACTCCATCACCTGTGACCACTACTACCCATGCTAGCGCTGGACCCCAGCAGAGTAGGGCTGAGAAACTTTTGGATACTAGCAGAGACAGTTTTTCAATTTTCTCCTGAGATTTATTTTATTTTATTTTATTCATTTTATTTTATTTATTCATTTTATTTTATTTTTTCCCCTGGCATCTCTCTCCACTGTATTTGGAGCATGGTGTTTTTCATGCACCAATTTGTTGAGGATGGAGTTATGCATGGTGTTTTGCAGTTCTGCTGTATATTATATTATTTTTAACTTTCTCTCTCTCTCTCTCTCTCTCTCTCTCTCTCTCTCTCTCTCTCTCTCCATATATATATATATATATATATTCTTCTACTTCCTTGTCTGTTTCTCTGGATTCCCTTTCTAACTTTTCTCTCCCTAATAGTCAATCTCTGTTGGTTCTTCTTCCACTCTTCCTGTGGATTTTGCTTGTCGTTTCTCTCTCCCTCCTTCATGAACATCATGTCCTGCACTATTTCTGATTTCTCAGTGTCCAATATTTGAAATTGCAAATCCTTTTGGCAAATTTTCTGTTTATATTGTGGACTGTGTTTGAACTCATCATTGCTGTTTATAGGTAGAGGGCAGTGAACACCTTGGTGGAAGCTATTAGATTTGAGGCTGTGTATTGTTTGTACTGGGTGCTGTTGAGGTTGGTCTCCCTCTTAATGGTGGTATACTAGAAAACTTCAGGGACAATACATTTCTACAGGGTAGCATCTTAATGGTGGTGTACTAGAAAACTTCAGGGACAATATAGTCTACAGGGTAGCATCTGTAGTGCCTCAGATTCATAGAGACAGATGGGGAAACACACAAGCAACATGAAAAATTAAGGAAAAAAAGTGCCCCAAACAAATCGAGATGCCCCAATATTAGAATCCACTGACATAACAGTAGAAGAAATGTCCTCGAAGGAGTTTAGAATGTACATACTTAAACTGATCTATGATTAAAGGATGGTATAAAGAGTGAAATCAAAGAGAAAATACAGGATGTGAAGGATCACTTCAATAAAGTGTTAGAGATTATGGGAAAAAAAAAACAAGCAGAAATCCTTGAAATGAAGTTATCCATAAACCAAATTAACTTCTAATGGAAAGCATCACCAACAGACTAAACTATTTAGAATACAGAGCCTCAGGCAATGAAGACAATATTATTTACTATTGAAAATAATGTTCATCATGCAGAGAAGATTGCAAAAATCCATGAACAGACCTTCCAAGAATGGGAAAACACAAAAAGACCAAATTTAGGAGTTACCTGGATAGATGAAGGAGCAGAGGTATAAACCAAGGGAATGTATAATCTTTTCAATGACATAACATCAGAAAATTTCCCAAATCTAAAGAATAAAATGGGAAATCAAATACAGGAGGCTTACAGGACTCCAAATGTACAAAATTACAGCAGACCCACACCAAGACACATTAAAATGAGGATGACTAAAATACAGAATAAGGGTAAATTCTTAAAGGCTGTGAGAAAAAAAAACAAATTACATATAGGATAAAACCAATTCAGATCTCAAGTGATTTATCAATCCAGACCCACAAAGCTAGGAGGTCATAGAACAACATATTTCAAGCTTGGAAAGAAAAGGGATGCCAAGCAAGAAGTTTATAACCAGCAAAATTAAGTTTCAGATTTGAAAATGAAATAAAAACCTTCCATGAAAAACAAAAGTTAAAAAAATTCACAATTAGAAAGTCTGCAGTACACAACATTCTCGACAAAATATTCCATGAGGATGAAGAGGGAAAAAAAAAAGTGAAAACCAGCAAAGGGAGAAATTACACTAAAGGAATAGTCAAAGAAGAAACTACATCAAATTAAAAGCCAGAAATAAATGAAATGAGCATGAATACAAATCATATCTCAGTAATAACCTTGAATGTTAATGGTCCCAATTCATCAAGCAAAAGATAAAGACTTGCAGATTTGATTAAAAAACAAAATCCAACAATATGGTGTTTCCAAGAGATTCACTTCATAGGCAAACGTATCCACAGACTGAAGGTGAAAGAATGGGAAAAAACATATCACTCATATGAATTGTGGAAACAATCAGGGATTTCCATCCTTATATCAGAAAAGGTGGACTTGTAGCCAAAGTTAATCAGAAGGGACAAAGAAAGTCATTTCATTCTACTGAAGGGAATTATACATCAGCAAGACATGTAATTATAAATACTTGTGACCCAAACAATGGAGCGTCTATGTACATCAAACTCTTCACAATTTCAAGAATCAAACAGACCACAGCAAAATAATACTGGGTGACTTTAACATATCTCTCTCACTACTGGACAGATCTAAATAAAATCTAAATAAAAAATTATAGAACTCAATAATACAATAAATAACTTAGACTTAACAGACATATATACAATATTTCATATATAAATGAGTGATACACTTTTTTCTCAGCAGTACATGGATCCTTCTCTAAAACAAACCACATAATATGCCACAAAGTAACTCTTAGTAAATACAAAAAAAAAATGGAGATAATACCCCACAGTCTATCAGATCATAATGGACTAAAATTAGAAATCAATAAGATAAAAAAATAGAAGCTACTGTAACATATGGAGACTAATACACTATTGAAAGACAAATGGATAGTAGAAGAAATCAAGGATGACATGAAAAAAATACCTAGAGAAAATGAAAATATGGATACAACAAACCAAAATCTCTGGAACACAATGAAGGCAGTACTAAGAGAAAAGTTCACTGCATTGAGCTCATTTTTTAAAAGAATAAAAAGTCAACAAGTAAATGACCTAACATTATATCTCAAAGCCCTAGAAAAAGAAGAACAAATCAACACCAAAAAGTAGGAGAAGATAGAAAATAATTAAAGTCAGAACTGAAATCAATGAAATTGAAAAAAATTGACAAAACAAAAAGTTGGTTCTTTGAAAAATCAATAAAATTGATAAATCCCTAGCCACACTAATGAAGAGAGAGAGAAAACCTGAATTAACAAAATACAAAATTAAAAAGGAAATATCACAACAGACCCAACTGAAATACAGAATAATTAGAAACTATTTTGAAAATTCATACTCCAACAAAAGAAAATACTGCAGATATCAACAAATTTCCAGAGACATATGACCTATCTAATCTGAATCTTGAAATCATACATGATCTAAACAGAATAATTTTAAGTAATAAAATAAGAAATGCCATCAAAATTCTACCAATTAAGAAAATTCCAGAACCAGATGAATTCTCAGCTGAGTTATAGAAGATCTTCAAAGAAGAATTAATACCAGTACTCCTCAAATTATTCCATAAAATAGAAGGAGGGAACCTTTCCAAACTCATTCTATGAGATTAATATCACCTTGATACAAAAATCAGACAAAGACATATTAAGAGGAGAAAACTTCAGACCAATATCCCTGATAAACACAGATGCAAAAATTCTCAATAAAATCCTGGAAAATTTCTACCAAAAGTATTAAAAAAGATAGTGCACCACTATCAAGTGTGGTTCATCCCAGGGATGCAGAATTGGTTCAACATATGGAAAAAAATAAATGTAATTCATCATATCAATAGACTTAAAAACAAGAATTATTATCTCAAAAGATGCAGAAAAAGAATTTGACAAAATACAGAACCCCATCATGTTTAAAAAACTAGAAAAACTTAGGTATAGTAGGAACAAACCTCAACATCGTAAAAGCCACATATGCTAAATCCAAGGCCAACATAATTCTAAATGGAGAAAAATTGGAAAGCATTCCCTCTAAAATCTGTAGCAAAACAAGGATGCCCTTTCATCACTTTTATGCAAAAATATCCTTGAAACTCTAGCCAGAGCAATTAGAAAAGAGAAAGAAATTAAAAGTGTATAAATAGATAAAGAAGAACACAAACTGTCACTATTTGCCAATAACATGATTCTGTATTTAGAAGATCTAAGAAATTCCATGAGAAAACTTCTAGAACTAATAAATAAATTCAGCAAAGTAGCAGGATATAAAGTCAATACCCATAAATTAAATGCCTTCCTATACATTATAAATGAATTCAATAAAAGAGAAATAAAGAAAATTATCCCACTCCCCCCAAAAAGAGAGTAAACTATCCCATTCACAGTAGCCTCAAAAAAAAATAGTTATCAATCTAACAAAAGAGGTGAAAGAAGGCTACAATGAAAACTACAGAACATGAAAGAAAGAAACTGAAGATGACATTAGAGGATGGAAAGACCTCCCATGTTCCTAGAAAGGCAGAATTAATATTATCAAAATGGCCATACTACCAAAAGTGTTATACAAATTTAATGCAATTCCTATTAAAATCCCAATAACATTCTTCATAGAACTAGAAAAAAAATCATGAAATTCAATTGGAAAAATTAGAGATCCAGAATAGCCAAAGCAATCCTTAGCAAGAATAGTGAAGGAGGAGATATCACATTACCAGATGTTAAACTATACTACAGAGGTATAGTAATAAAAGCAGCATGGTTTGGTGCCAAAACAGACACATAGACCAATAGTACAGAACAGAAGACACGGAGAAAAACCCACATAAAAACAGGTATCTCATACTAGACAAGAGTGCCAAAAATATTCACTTGAGAAAAGATAGCCTATTTAACAAATGGTGCTGGGAATAATGAAAAGAACATGTAACAAAATAAAATACATCTTTATCTCTCACCCTGCATGAAACTCAACTCAAAGAAGATCAAAGACTCAGGCGTAATAGTAGAAAAACTAGGCCCAAATCTATACCACGTCAGCCTAGAATCTGATTTCCTTAACAAGACCTCTAAAGTGCAATATGTTCAATCAAGAATCAATAAATGAAATGGATTCAAACTAAAAAACTTCTCAGGAAAAGAAACAATCAATAATGTGAACAGAGAGCCTACAGAGTGGGAGAAAATTTTTTTCACATGCACCTCAGATAAAGCATTAATCTCTAGGATATATAAACAACTCAAAAACTTAACACCAAAAACAAATAACCCAATGAATAAATGGGCTAACAGATATGTCACAGAAGTTATACAATCGATCAATAAATATATGAAAAAATTTTCAATATTGCAAGCAATTAGAGAAATGCAAATCAAAACTACTCTAGAATTTCTTCTCACTCCAATTAGAATGGTAATTGTCAAGAATACAAGCAACAATAAATGTTGACAAGGATATGAGGAAAAAGGTACACTCATACATTTCTGCTGGGAATGCAAATTGGTGCAACCATTATGGAAAGCAGTATGATGATTCTTCAGAAAACTTGGAATAGAACCACCATTTTACCCAGGTATTCCACTCATTGGTTTATCCCTAAAGGACTTAAAATCAGCATACTACAGTGATGCAGACACATCAATGTTTATAGCAGCTCAATTCACAATTGCTAAACTATGAAACCAACCTAGATGCCCTTCAACCACATGAATGGATAAAGAAAATGTGGTATGTATATATGATGGAATACTACTCAGCTTTAAAAAAAGAATGAAATTATGGCATTTGTAGGTAAATGGATGGAGTTAGAGAATGTCATGCTAAGTGAAATAAGCCAAACACCCAAAATTAAAGGCCAAATGTTTTCTCTGATATGCAGTTGCTTATTCATAATAAGGTGGGGTAGAGGAAGAATAGAGTTACTTTATATTAGGTAGAGGGAGTGAATGGAAGGGAAGAGGTATGGGGGTAAGAAGGACAGTTGAGTAAAACAAACACTTTTTACCTCGTGTACATGCATGACTACATGACCGATGTGATCCTACATGTATAATCAGAAAAATGAGAAATTATACTTTATTTATGTATGATCTATCAAAATGTATGAATACATTTTACCATCATGTACAACTAATTAGAACAAATTTTGAAAACATAAAGATTATCTACATTCCTAATGCCTCTTCTTCCTTAAAAATAATATTCTAATGTGCATCTGCTTAAGATCCTGTTAAACTTTTAAATAGTTCACAGTGCTACTTGGCAAAAAGTTTTTAACACAAGTACAGCAAATCTTTTGCATTCTTTCTATACTGGAGCCTCCATGGCCAGAGAATTGCCTATCAGAGTGTGTTAAAAAATTATTTGAATGAAAATGAAAACACAACACATCAGTTTTGTAGAAAAGCACTAAAGCAGTGCTTAGAAACATACAGAAGTCAGTAAGATGAAGGGGAAGCAGCAAGTGATTCTAAGAAGCATGTGGGCAGGAGGAAAAGCAAGTGAAAGTGCTACTTCAGAAACTGATTGAAGAGTATTTCAAGGAAAAATGATCTACTGTGTCAAGAGTATTTCAAGGAAAAAGTGATCTACTGTGTCAAGGGTTTCTGAGAAGTTAACTGAAATGTGAATTGACAATCTCTGGACATCACAGAGATCGCTGGTGAACTTGGCATAGTGGCTGAGTAGGTTCAAGACTAGAGAAAATCTAATCACAAAGAAATGCTCAGACAAATCCAGATTATGACACATTCTGAAAAAATACCAGTTTTATTCTCCATAACTGTCAACATCATGAAAGACAAAAAGGTCCCCTCCCCGCACCCCCCCAAGCTTAAAAACATTTCTAGATTGCAGAAAAATAGAGACATGGTAAATGCAATACAGAACCTATGGATCTTAGATTAAGAGAGAAAAATAAAAACATAGGCATAAGGCACATTACAGGAACATCTGAAGAAATCTGAATAACATTAGATAATATAGAGAAAATGAGAATAAGCAAAATGCATACAGTAAATACAGATAGTTTTTTTTTTCTTGAAGAATTCTGCTATGATTTTGAACCCAGAACTACTAAAGAAAAACAATGTGGGGATAAAGGACACTGCCTCACCATCAAACAAATATGGATGATCCACATACTTTTGAAGCTGGGATAAGATATTCTGAAGTTTAACTTTATTTGCCATCTCATTTTCAAATGCATCTGTAATTTTGAAGATAGAAAGGAAAATGGACTAACAAATCAAAAACAAAAACAAAAAACCAAACCCAACACTTTATAAATAACCTTACTAATTTTATTGAACATTCCTCAAATTTATACTAACTCCCAGTGGCTCATCTGCACTGAGAATTAATAGCATATCCACATGGAACTTTCCTATACATCACTTTGTTTTGAGAAGAAAGTCTACAAATTGAACTTGGGGGTAGATTTTTATAATGACTGGAAATTTCTGAAATTTCCTTCTTTAACATCTATTGTGGATTTAAGAGGGGGGGAAAGGCAAATGGAGGACATAGGGCATGAATGGATATTTAAAAGTATGTGCTTTTCTGTAAGGAATAAGAAAAACTAGGCAAAAGGAAAAGGGAAATTTCATCATGCAGCAACTAAGTCTGATACACTTAACTCTGCCATTGTCTTACTGCAGCTGACCTGAGTATCATTCAGAATGCAAAATATTACCATATATTCTTGCTATACAATGTGAGTGTAATTATAAAATATTTCCCTGCCCCCAAATCACATCCTCATTTAGTTTCTAAATGGATGAAGTTCTCTTGATTACCTTGGTCTTTCATCAAAATAGCCTTGTAGTATTTTTTCTGCAAAACTGACATGACATGGTATATCACTACTTCTGTCTTCTTGGGAAGGTCTGTAGCTACCTCAGCTTTTACACTCCTCAGCATAAATGGCTGGAAGAGGTTGTGTGGTTCACTTGCTGTGTAAGGAAAAAAATACAAGAGAGTGGTTCAAAAATACAACAAAGGCACTGAACTACTAGAGAACATATAGCAATTTACTTTCCTCATTTTCAAGCTAATTCTGCATTCTAGGTTAGTATAGCAATTTTCATAGTACAAACACTCCTGGACTTACAAAGTGACTGCATTCTTATAAATCCATCACAAATTGAAAATATCATGTAAGTAAAAAATATATTTAACAGACCTACCAAACCAAACATCACAGCTTAGCCCACCCTACATTAAATGTGCTCACAACACTTACAATAGTCAACTCAGGCAAAATAATCTAATATAATAATACTTTATGAAAAACTGTTGAATACTTGATGTAATTTAATGAATACCCATGTCTAAACAACACTGACAACATAGAACACTGTAGAGTATTAGTTATTTACACTCATGTTCATCCGGGGAACTGGGGAGTTGTGACTTGCTGCTGCTACCCACCCTATCTCTAGCCTCAAAAAGACTGATACTCATGTTGTCTTATGACTGAGTAGTATTCCATTGTGTACATACACCACACTTCCTTTTTTCATCTGCTAATGGACATTTAGGTTTGTTCCAAATTTTGGGTACTGTGAATGGTGCTGCAATAAACACAGGAGTAGGGATATCTCTGTGACATGTTGATGTTCCTTCATTTGATGGGATTGTTGAATTGTACAGCAGTTCTAGTTTTGTTTTTTGAGGAAACTCCTTCCTGTTTTCCATTATGTTTGGAACAATTACTTCTGCCAGCAGTATATCAGAATTCCCCTTTCACCACATCCTTGCTAGCATTTGTTAGTTTTTTTGTCTTTTTCTAATATCCATTCTCACTCGGGTGAGGTAGTTTCTCATTGTGGTTATGATTTGCATTTTCCTGATGATTAATGATATTGAACATTTTAATATAACTAACAATAATGCATTATATATCTCAAACCAATTAGAATTTAGACACAATTTTGAATATACTCAACATAAAGAAGTTTGAATATATGATATGCTAATTATCTAAATTGATCACTACTCAATGTATACATGAATCAAAACACCAATACCACATACCTCAACAATAAGCACAAGGGAGATCCAAGATGGTGGACTAGAGGGAGGCTGCATTCCTTGTCACTCCGTAACTCCAGTTTCCAGCAGAGGATATTTGTTTCTTGGTGAGGTAGTTTTTGCTGCTTATCAATCCCCTGCTGTTTACCCCATTTGTATGCTGTGACCACCTGCAGTCTGCCAGTATATCAATGCCTTTTTTGAGTGCAGATTACTCACTGTCAGGCACCTATCATCAACCATTTGCCTGCCTCTCACCTGTACGGGGCCTGCCTTACACCTATCCATCACCAAACACATGAGGTTCATCTCCTGATCATCCAACAATAGTCAGCAAACTGATCACCGACTGCCAGTGCAGTGCCAGCTGCCTGCTCTTGCCTAGAACTTTACTGTTACAGTACCTGCAGGTTTGATTACATGTGGCTGCCATCATTTTGAAACAACAGCCAGGCCCTATAGGACCCCTGGACAGACTGACTGAGCCCCGTCTCCAGGAGACCTCAGTTTGACCAATGACTTTGTACCTCTGGGACCCTCACATTGATTGCTCCCTGCCACCAGGACCCCCAGACCAACCGGCTGCACACTATCATCAGGATCCCAGACCAACTTCACCTGGGCTCCAGGATCCCACAACCACACCAAACACCCAAACTCCAGGACCCCTGCCTGAACAACCACACCCCAACTCCAGGACCTCCAGCTCACCATGTCCACACCCTGAGCTGCAGCTCCCCATTGCCAACGTATTTGGAAGCCAGAGCAGCTATCATGGAAAATCCTGGAAGCCAGAGCTCCAATATTTAGATGGGGCACATCCCATCCTGAGATGACTGCTGGAGACTTGAAGCTCAATGTCAGGTACCTCTCATGCATCAGGCTACTGAACACTGGGAGGTTTCATTACTATATGACTGTTATATTGTATATTTTCATTTTTTTCCTTATTGAAAAATTTTAAGTTTTTATTTATTTACTTTCCTTGCTCTCTTTTCCATTTGTTCACCTGCTTCCTCAGAATCTCTTTCTCCTTTTTTTGCCTGCTAACATCCAATTTCTTTTGATAACACTCTCACACTTTCCATTATCCAGAACTTCTGTATATTCTATTCTTATCCCATTAACAGTCACATTCTACATCCCCCTGCATCCTCTTTGTCCTCCATTAGAAACTGCAGACTTTATTGCAAATCTGTTTGTTTTACTGAAGATAATATTTGAACTCATTCTGTTTATTATGAAAATTTTGTTATTGTCCTCATAGGGGTTATTTGGTCTAGAATTACTTAGTGTCTGAATAGGGCACTGCTAATAATGATCTCCCCTTAAAGAGAACATTCTGGAAACCTATAGGGCCACTATAGGCCTATAGGAGGAAATATGCAATACCCCAGATCTGCACTGCTAGAGGGGAAGCTACATGAACAACATGAAAAAACAAGGGAAGAAAATGCTCCAAATAAATCTAGATTCTATATTAATATAATCCAATTACAGTATATTAGAAGAAATGTCAGAAAAGGACTTCAGATTATACATGATTAAGATGATTCACAAAGCAAAGGATGAGAAAAGAGAGCAAATGCAGGCAATGAATGATAATACCAATAAGCACTTTAAAGAGCAAGTGCAGGAAGCAAAAGATCATTTCAACAAAGAGAGATTCTCAAAAAAAAAAAAATGGAAATCTTTGAAATGAAGGAAACAGTAAACCAAATAAAAACTCAATTGAAAACATCACCAAAAGACTAGACCACTTGGAAGACAGAACCTCAGACAATGAAGACAAAACATTTAATCTTGAAAATAAAGTTGACCAAACAGAGAAGATGGTAAGAAATCATGAACAGAAACTCCAGGAACTATGGGACATTATGAAAAGACCAAATTTAAGAATTATTGGGATTGAGGAAGGCACAGAGATATGAAGCAAAGGAATGAACAACCTATTCAATGAAATAATATCAGAAAATTTCCCAAACCTGAAGAATGAAATGGAAAATCAAATACAAGAGGCTTATAGAACACCAAAAGCACAAAATCACAACAGATCCACACCAAGGCACATTATAATGAAAATGCCTAACATTCAAAGATAGGGTTTTGAAGGCCGTGAGAGAAAAGCATCAGATTACATACAGGGGGAGACCAATATGGATAGGAGCCAACTTATCAACCCAGATTCTAAAAGGTAGAAGGGCCCGAAACAAAATATTTCAATCTCTGAAAGAACATGGTTGCCAACCAAGAATCCTATACCCAGCAAATATAACCTTCATATTTGAAGATGAAATAAAGTCCTTCCATGATAAACAAAAGTTAAAAGAATTTAAAAATAGAAAGCCTGTGCTACAGAATGTTGTCAACAAATATTCCATGAGGAGGAAATAAAAAACAACAATGGAGGTCAGCAAAGGGAGGAACTACCTTAGAGAAAAACCACTCAAAGGAGAAACAAAGCCAATTTAAAAACCAAAAACAAGCCCAAATGACTAGGAATGCGAATCATATCTCATTAATAACCCTGAACGTTAATGGCCTAAACTCATCCATCAAAAGACATAGACTGGCAGAATGGATTAAAAAGAAAGATCCAACAATATGCTGCCTGCAAGAGACTCATCTCAAAGAAAAAGACATCCACAGACTAAAGATGAAAGGATGGGAAAAAACCTACCATGCACATGGACTCAGTAAAAAAGCAGGGGTTTCCATCCTTTTATCAGATAAAGTGGACTTCAAGCCAAAGTTAGTCAGAAGGGATAAAGATGGACATTTCATACTGCTTAAGGGAACCATAAATGAGGAAGACATAATGATAGTAAATATTTATGCCCCAAACAATGGTGCATTCCTGTACATCAAAAAAAAAAAATCCTTCTCAATTTCAGGAATCACATAGACCACAACACAATAATTCTGGGTGATTTTACACATGACTGTCACCACTAGATAAATTTTCCAAACAAAAACAAACCAAAGAAACCAGAGAACTCAATAACACAATCAATAACCTAGACTTAATAGACATATATAGAATATTCCATCCATTAACGAGCAGATTCACTTTCTTCTCAGCAGCACATGGAAACTTCTCGAAAATAGACCATATGTTATGCCACAAAGCAGCCCTTAGGAAATGCAAAAAAATAGAGATACTGACGTGTTCTATCATATCATAATGGACTGAAAGTAGAAATCAATGACAAAATAAAAAAGAGAAATTACTCCAACACCTGGAGACTAATTTGCTATTGAATGAAACATGGATAACACAAAACATCAGTGTTGAGATAAAAAAAAATATTCTTAGAGGTCAATGAGAACAATGATACCACATATCAAAATTTCTGGAACACTATGAAAGTGGTACTAAGAGGAAAATTCATTGCATGGAGCACATTAAAGAAAAGAATGAAAAGTCAACAACTAAATGACCTAACATTACAACTCAAAGCCCTAGAAAAAGAAGAACAGAATAACAGCAAAAGTAAATGAAGACAGGAAATAATTAAAATCAGAGCTGAAATCAATGAAATTGAAACAAAAGAAACAATTCAAAAAAGTGGCAAAACAAAGTTCGATCTTTGAAAAAGTAAACAAAATAGACAAACACATAGCCACACTAACAAAGAGAAAGAGAGTGAAAACTCAGATTTATAAAAGTTGTGATGAAAATGGAAATATCATGACAGACGCCACTGAGATACATAAGATAATGAGAAGCTACTTTGAAAATCTGTATTCCAACAAAATAGAAACTACGAAAGACATTGACAAATTTCTAGAGACATAAGCTCCTCCAAAACTGAACCAGGAGGACATACACAATTTAAACAGATCAATATCAAGCAACGAAACAGAAGAAGCCAATAAAAACCTACCATCCAAGAAAAGCCCAGGACCAGATGGATTCTCAACGGAGTTCTACAAGACCATCAAAGAAGAACTCATTCCAATATTTCTCAAAGTATTCCAGGAAATAGAAAAAGAGGGTACCCTAACAAACTCATTCTATGAAGCTAATATCACCCTCATACCCAAACCAGGATAAGGAGTTGATAAATATAGACGCAAATATCCTTAACAAAATATTGGCAAACCATATCCAAAAACATATTAAGAAAATCGTGCACCATGGTCAAGTGAGGTTCATCCCTGGAATGCAAGGATGGTTTAACATCTGTAAATCAATAAATGTAATCCATCATGTCAATAGACCTAAGTATAAGAATCATATGGTTATTTCAATTGATGCAGAAAAAGCGTTTGACAAAATACAACACCCCTTAATGCTCAAAACACTAGAAAAAATAGGGATAGTAGGAACATACTTGAACATTGTATAGGCTATTTATGCTAAGCCCATGGCCAACATCATTCCTCATGGAGAAAAACTGAAATCATTCCCTTTAAAAATGGGAACAAGACAGTGATGTCCTCTTTCACCACTTCTATTAAACATGGTCCTAGAAACTCTAGCCAGAGCAAATAGGCAGACAAAAGAAATTAAAGGGATACAAAGAGGAAAAGAGGAACTGTGATGGGCTGACAGATCTGACTCCATGAAAATGTTATTGGCTAGACTCTAAGGGAAATGACTAAACAGACTCCATTTTGCTCTGAGAATCCATGTTATGCAGGAAAAAAATTTTCTCCCATGGGAACACCCAGCCTCTGTGCTCATCATCAGTTACTTAGTGTGACATGTTTAACAATACAGAATGATAATTCCTATGTAAAGAAGCATTGCTCTGGGCTGGGGAGATAGCTCAGCTCGTAGAGTGCTTGCCTCGCAAGCACTTTTGATCCTTATTGCTCCTAAACAAGTACCATGTGAATGGTTATTGTGTGGATGTTAGTAATCATTCTTTAGTTTGTTACTAGTTAAGGGTAACTTTGAGTCCCTTCCCCCTCTGTTGATGATCTCATTATGTTAATGTGTAATTTTGAATCATAGCAACAAACACTTATGATTAATGTGATTTTTGGTATAAGAATCCCTACAACCCTGTGTTTGAGGCTGTTCTCCCAATAGCCATGTTTTGGGACATTGTGTGAGACAGTCAGCTGGCCAACTTAAGAAAGACTCTCAAATTTGGACTTCTCAGTGGTGATCGGTCTGTTTTTAAGTTGTGCCCCATAACACTTGGAGGCCCCAGCGAGAACCTCACTGCATGGTGAGCAATCACCTCTTACCTCTGACCTGGAAACTCCTGTGGAGGGGAGAGGCCACAGCGTTGCTCCTAGGGGAAGGTCTCTGAGAGACATTCCTCAGCCCCAGGCTGCATGGTCTGGGGAGCCCCACCCCAGGAGTGAACTAAACTCTCTGAGAGTCACTATTTTCTGCACCCCTGGGGGACTGGTAAGTTTGTTTCTGGCAGATCTGCATCTGGGGGCTCTGAGGAAGGCTGGACGCAGCATTACTTCCTGAGTCCAGAACTGACAAGATGTTGCTCAGTTCCTCTGGTCTGGAATCTGAGTGGCCACTTGTCTGTGTCTTTGGTATTTTATCTGTTCTGTGTTTGTTTGTCCTTTTCTGTTTTTTGTTACCTTTAAGCATAAGCATGTGTATGTACTCCCCTCCAGAGCAAGTTAACTAATTTCCAGGAATTCCAGAAAAGAGCCAGTGACTATGAAACCCACTGCAATGTCTTTTCTCTCTCTAAATTCTGTGAGAGATAATGACCAACTTTTGAGGTCAGATGGCCCCCTCAGGGGTCCACCAAATTTTTTTGGGCAACCTGAACATCCTGATCAAATGTTTTATAGTCAATTTGGGTAAAAAAAAAAATGGTTAGGAATGTTTTTAGCCATGTTCGCTGAAGCGTACATTAAAATGTAAACTGCTGCCAATAGGAACTTCCAACTATTGGAGTTGGTCCACCAAAATGCCAGGCTAACATTTTGATGGCTGCTATCCAAGAGAACAGAAAAACTGGTTTAGAACAAGACCCCAAACTGAGGTAGCTCTCCCAGGAGACCAATGGAAGCAGCTCCCTTGCTGTATCTTTTTGAAACTCCTTCAGGGAAGGACAGGGCATAACATTTGTCTTATTCTCTTAATTCATTTTCATCTCCAATGAGAGGGACCACATCAGGATGGAGTCCAAAACAACTTTAAAATTCTATTCTTTTGAGTTCATAATTTCGATCTGGTGTGCCTAAGTTGATTTTTTTATCAGACATATTTTACTCAAATATAAAGTTTTCTTAATGCTCTGTTTAATTCAGAGGCCAGTTTACAAGGGTTAACTCTCAATCTAATGGGTTTTAAAAATAAGTTATAAGGCCTTTTCCATCTGTTTATTTTATGTATATGTACACCAGTGTATTATCATGTCTACATATATTTGGTACCAAAATTGACATATGAGCTCATAAATTAAAATTCACAAAAAATGGATCCAAATACTTTTTTATTTAAATGATTTAAAAGGTTTTTAAATTGGGTAAACAAAAGTATGGTTTTCAAGTTACTAACACAGTTTTGTTTCCAGGTGGTAAAAAAGTAAATAAAATGTTAATTTTTATAAAATGTCTAATATCCATTGTTTCTAGGTTTTTCTTCAACAGGAAAGAAATGACTAATATAGCTCAATATAATTTTCTGATACCTTGGTTGTTAAAAAAATAACTAAATTATATTAACATTATAGGATTGATCATGGATGTGTTTGTTAGAGATATCTGATTGATTTAAAGAATTAGAATGCTGTTAAATATAACATCAAGTAGTCTTAACTCCTTAAATTCCACAGAGTAATATACTTAAAACATTTTTAGTGTTTTCATAAATTGGTAAATAAAAAAGAATTTAAATTTACTTCATGTTATCACTGAAAACATGATTACTAAAAGTCTTAACAGATATTATTCTATATAAAGGGTCCAAAAATTTAAAGTGTATTTAAATAGAATTCTGTAAGTAACAAAGTATTCATCAGATGAAAATAGAGTAATTTATCTAAATTCAAAATTTATAGTTGTTTCAGAACATAAATTTTAAAAAGGAGGTCAACAGATTAAAACATTATAAGGTTTTAAATATAAAAATATATTTAATAAAATGTTTCTAGATAAAAAAGTCTTTATGTGAATAAATAAGGCTGTAATACATCTAATTAAACAACTAGAGTGTCTAATTAAGTAATTAAAAAGTGTTAATCAAGGGTAAATTTCAAAAGGTTTATGTGTATATAGAAGTAACACAACAGTTAAAACTATTCAAGGTTTTTTCCTAAGGTCAAATATTAATGTACTGATATAAACCAAATTTCAGTATATTTGCTAAAATGACCAATAATTCTTAAAATATTAATTTACTCTTAACATTGTATCTATTAAGTTTTATTTTATAGAGCAATTAGTCTTAAAAATTAAGGGTTTGTACAATTCTGGTTAAACAGCAACTGTTATTTTAGAGAATTACACTACATTACAAAGTCTAAATTTTCTTTAAAAGCTAAACATGGTTAATATAAAAACATCAATGTAAATATGATTCTATTACTCTTATTTATATATTAAATGTGTTCATATCTTACAGGTATACAAGTCTTTAAAAGGTTTAAAAGAACATTTTATCAAGCTGGTGTTCTCCAACCTAAAATTGTAATGGTAATTTAAAACTTACCAGAATAAGAAATTTTATTGGGGATTTATTTATATCATTTAGTGTTCCATAACTGAACCTGAACCTTATGTTTCCTTCTGCACTGGGATAAAAATGTCAATGTATTTCTAAAAGATAATAGGAGTCTGATATGTTTAAAGGCTAATATCATGGAACAGAAAAAATATTTTGCCACTTTACTACACAAAATGAAAATTAAAAGCTCTCTAAGCTTTCTTTGATTCACACTTTAGGTGTAATATCATACTATGTTAACTAACATTCATGTATTTATGAAGAGCCCTGCCTTACCTGAGATAAGGTTCTGCCTCCTACCTTACTACATGTTACAGAGGCTCCAAAATAAGGCAGACTTCAGTTCACTTAAAGTTATATTCAAAAGATTGTTTTTTAATTGTAAAATTACTCTGATCTCAAACAGGGGATATAATATATAGCTCATTCAAAACTTAAGATAGCTATTACACAACTAAATATGTTTTTACTGTTGTTAATTCCATTTTGTATTTTCCTTGTAAACTCTGTAACTGTTGACTGATTAATGTTTTACAGAGGTACTGTTTCAAGAACAACCTAAAATTAATTTGAGATAATAAGTCATCACCTATAGGACAGATAATATAGACCCAGTTTAATAAAAGTTGGTAAATAACTATAAAGTCATAGTCATTAAAGTTAAAACCCAGTACTCTTACTCTATGACTGATGAAACTGACGTGGTGGATGTTTAAGATCAAAAGTTAAAGATTGAGATTAAAATAAAGGGGTCAAGAGAATCAATATTTGGCTCTTGCCCTCAGAGTCAGCCTAAACCCAGGGAACAAGAGAACTTCTCTAAGGAGCTTTGCAACTCTGGGCCACACAACCTTCCAATCAGGGAAAATGTTGAGACCACTAGAGGATAAGAAGTCAATCAGTGCACCTGCTGCAGAGGAGGATCCTCAGGGAAGGGAGATATCCCTAATGCTTCCAAAGGAAGCCATCTCATCAAGGAGAACCTACCAGGTGAATGGCACTAAAGGAGCTAAGAAGCTGCTCTCAAGTTCCCCAAGAGTGTCCCCTGTGGGAACTCAGCTATCTCTTAACAGCAGATAGGAAGAAGGTCAATTTGACAAGCTTGATCTTAAACACCTAGCAAAACAGTTAAAACCAAAACACAGTCATTCGTGGACATTTTAAAAACTAAACAATAGTTACTTTAATGTAACTTGGAATATACACTTGGGTTAGTCCCCCCAAAATAAGTAGAACTAAAGGTAACAAAAAAAAATTCTTAGACCAAAATGCCTGATAATTATCAAAAGAAACTATCAGTTATATTTTTAGTCAGTTTAAGGCCTACAGATATTTCTAACCATTGATACAGGTAGACTTAATCAATGTTTGCTAGTACAATTCTCTAACCCTGAGTAACAAAAATAAAAGGATCTCTACTAAACAAAAATATTATGCCAGTAAAAAGATATTTTGCAAAAATCAGATAACAGTAAGTAGCTTAACTAAATGGTGTGTTTATATTCCTGATAACTCCAACAGTGATAAGGTTTACAATTAAGGCCTTATCTTCTCCAGCCTTCTTAGACTTTGTTAGGCCTTTTTATGTAAACAACATCTCAGCTCTTCCATTTCCTGGTAAGAGATTATTAATTTCTATTAGCTTCATGATATTCATTGACATGTTCCAGATGCTATATATTTTGTACTCATGGTTTTTTGTTTCTTTCATAAAACAAGACTTTTACCCCTCGAAAGACCCAATTTCTAAAAGGAACTTTTTACTGCTTTAACCCACCCCATGTCGCCCCCTCTCAACTTGAAGCAGCAAGATCGGTCATCGGCCATTTTCCTTACAGCATTAGAAAGTCCCTAAAATTAGAGAAGTAATAAAAAAAATTTTAAAAGACAGTCAATATAGATAGGTAAGTTGGGTTAAAACACAAAAATAAAGGCCATATTGGGTCCAGAATGTTGGAGGCAAATGACCTCTGAGAAATTAAAATGGTAATGTTTCAGAGTCCTTCCTCCACCCTTACCAAGAACCTGTTCCTGTTCTAACCTATTGTTAAGTCTCTCTAACAGGTTCAACTTATGAGACAACCAGCCCCAAGAGACAACTAATTTCCAACACCCATTTCAGTCAGAAGACTATGTCTACATCAAATTGATCCAGAAAGGACTAACACCCAGTTGAAATGGAAGGGACCTTACTCATAACATGAACTCATCACATCTGAGTTAAGACAACAGAAAAATGGACAGACCTCAGAGACCCCATCCACTGTCTAAAGATAAGACTGAAAAAATGTTAATCATGTTTTTTCTCTTACACTACTAATGAATCAACAAAGATTTGATTAAGTACAAAAAACCACTGGGAAATTTAATGGGCTGACAGATCTGTCTCCATGAGAATGTTACAGGCCAGACTCTAAGGGAAATGACTAAATAGACTCCATTTTGCTCTGAGAATCCATGTTATGTAGGAAATAAGATTCTCCCATGGGAACACCGCGCCTATGTGCCCATCATCCGTTACTTAGTGTGACATGATTAACACTACAGAATGATAATTCCTATGTAAAGAAACATTGCTCTCTTTTGCTCACTATTGCTCCTAAACAATGTATTATGTGAATGGTGGTTGTGTGGATGTTAGTAACCATTCTTTAGTTTGTTCCTAGGTAAGGGTCATTTTGACCCACTTCCCCCTCTGTTGGTGATCTCATTATGTTCATGTGTAATTTCGAATCATAGCAACAGACACTTATGATAAATGTGATTTTTGGTATAAGAACACTGTGGTCCAGTCTGTTCTCCCAATAGCCATTTTTTGGTGCATTGTGTGAGAGAGTCAGCTGGCTACCTTAATAAAGACTCTCAAATTTTTACTTTTCAGTGGTGATCAGTCTGTTCTTAAGTTGCGCCCCATAACAGAACTTAAGCTGTCACTATTTGCTGATGACATGATTCTATATTTAGAGGAATCAAAAAATTCCAGAAAATTTCTAGACAACATCAATGAATTCAGCAAAATAGCAGGCTATAAAATCAAAACACATAAATCTAAAGCATTTTTATATGCAAGTGATGAAACATCTGAAAGAGAAATGAGGAAAACAACTCCATTTGCAAGAGCCCCCCCCCAAAAAAAATACATGGGAATCAATCTAACCAAAGAGGTAGAAGATCTCTACAATGAAAACTACAAAACATTGAAGAAAGAAATTGAGGAAGACCTTAGAAGATGAAAAGATCTCTCATGTTCTTGAATAGGCAGAAAGAATATTGTCAAAATGGCCATACTACCAAAAGTGCTATACAGATTCAATGCAATTCCAATTAAAATCCCAATGACGTACCTTACAGAACTAGAAAAAGAAATCATGAAATTCATCTGGATGAATAAGAAACCCAGAAAAGTTAAAGGAACCCTTAGCAGAAAGAATGAAACAGGTGGTATCGCAATACCAGAACTTCAACTATATTACAAAGAAATAGTAACAAAAACGGCATGGTATTGGTACCAAAATAGACAGGTAGATCAATGGTACAGAATAAAGGACATGGACACAAACCCAAATAAATACAATTTTCTCATACTAGACAAAGGTGCCAAAAATATACAATGGAGAAAAGATAGCCTCTTCAACAAATGGTGCTGGGAAAACTGGAAATCCATATGCAACAGAATAAAACTAAATCCCTATCTCTCACCATGCACAAAAATCAACTCAAAATGGATCAAGGACCTTGAAATCAGTCCAGAGACCCTGCATCTTATAGAAGAAAAAGTAGGTCCAAATCTTCAATCTTGGCTAAGGATCAGACTTCCTTACAGAACTCCCATAGCACAATAAGTAAAAGCAAGAATCAATAATTGGAATAGATTCAAACTAAATAGATTTCTCTCAGCAAAGGAAACTATCAGCAATGCGAAGAGAGAGCCTACAGAGTGGGAGAATGTCTTTGCCACTCATACTTCAAATAGAGCACTAATCTCCAGAATATATAAAGAACTCAAAAAATTCTACACCAAGAATACAAATAACCCAATCAACAAATGGTCTAAGGATATGAACAGATGTTTCACAGAATAAGATCTACAAGCAATCAACAAACATATGGAAAAATGTTCAACATCTTTAGTAATAAGACAAATGCAAATCAAAACCACACTAAGATTCCATCTCACCCAATTAGAATGGCAATTATCAAGAATACAAGCAACAATAGGTGTTGGAGAGGATGTGGGGAAAAAGGTACACTCATACATTGCTGGTGGGGCTTCAAATTAGTGCAGTTACTCTGGAAAGCAGTGTGGAGATTCCTTAGAAAACTTGGAATGGACCTACCATTTGACCCAGCTATCCCACTCCTTGGCCTATACCCAAAGGACTTAAAATCAGCATACTACAGAGATACAACCACATCAATGTTCATAGCTGCTCAATTCACAATAGTCAGATTGTGGAACCAACCTAGATGTCCTTCAGTTGCTGAATGGATAAAGAAACTGTATATATATATATATATATATATATATATATATATATATATACAGTGGAATATTACTCAGCTATAAAGAATAATAAAATTATGGCATTTGCAGGCAAATGGATGAAATTGGAGAATATCATGCTAAGTGAGATAAGCCATTCTCAAAAGACCAAAGGACAAATGATCTCGCTGATAAGCAGATGATGACACATAATATGGGCTGGGAGGGGCAAGAATGGAGGAAGGAGGGGCTGTATAGAGGGCAAAGAGGGGTGGGAGGGGTGGGGTGGAAGGAAAGATAACAGAATGAATCAAACATCATTACCCTATGTAAATGCATGATTACGCAAATTGTATGCTGTTACTCCATGTACAAACAAAACAACAAGTATTCCATTTGTTTACAATAAATAGAAAAAAATTAAGCACAAATATGTACTTCAATAACAATTCAAAATTCAAAGTACTGTTTCTATTGAATGTGTAATGCTTTTGTAAAATGGTAAAGTCAAAAAATTGTAAGCTGAACACACATTATTATAGGACCATCTGATTTCTGCCTTTACTGGGTTCTTCCCTATTCCTTCTGGACTTTTTCCTGGCTTTTAAACCCCAAAATACAAACATTCAAAGAGCTTGATTCTTCTTATTAATAATCTAATTTTTAAAAATCTGTTTTCCAGGGTATTCTTGCATTTAATCTCACTGAGCATCATAACAGACTAAAAATGTATGGTAAGTAATACTGTCACTGTTTTTACAACAGTTAAGTGAGTCTCAGAGGAATTAAGCAACTTATCCAAGGACACACAGGTGAATGTGAATATTGACAGCATTCCAACATGAGTTTTTGACTTCTAATGCCTTGTACGTTGACCAGGTATCCTGAACTTCAAAAATAATGCTAAATTAGAATTATACTTTACATAGGATTATCAGAAAAAGAAAATAAAAATACAAGCAACCATCTATATCTGAAATTCAGATGAACAATTAATAGTTTTTCAATACAAGTTTGTCCCATGTCACATGTAATTGGATGTCCTATATTTTATCTGGCAACTCTAAACGTGGGAGAAATCAATCAGAGCAAGTGCATTAGGTAATCTTTATCCTGTGGTATGGGAATTTGTGCTATAAAAAGTCTTGCAACACATACGTAACCTGTACATACATAATCAGTAGTTGGCCTCCTGAAATTTGTTTTGGATAATCAGCCTAGGATATTCAGATATGATAGGGATATTCAGATAATTCCACAAGACAGAGGGGCAAAGGTATAAGAGAAAGTTCCTGGTTATATGGATGAAGACTTCCCTTTTCACTTCCACATCCCACTCATCTCAGATTTTTGGTTTCTGCAAAGTGCTAAAGAGAAAATACCAGTATTGCAGAATTCTTAAGGACAGTTTAGGACTACAGCATGCACTTACTTTTCTGCACTGGGAAGTGGAATGGAAAGTAAAGTCTTTATAAAAATTTACACTTTGAAGCCAGGCATGGTAACATATACTCGAGAAAGGAGGATGACAAGTTGAAGGACAGCCTAAGAAATTTAGCAAGATGCTGTTTCCAAATTTTTACAAAAGCACTGGGAACATATCTCAGTGGTAAGGCATCCCTGACTTCAATCTCCAAAACAACAAAAAGAAAATAATTTAAAAGAAAATTACAAGTTTTTTTTTAAAGTATACAGATCAGTGGGTACATTCTACCTTCTTCCAAAAATGAACCAAACAAGCCCCAGTGTTTATTTGTAACAAACAAATAAGAGTCATGAATAGCAGATAACTGGACACAACATGAGGGACCCAACATCTGCCTTGTGTTTGTGGTTCTTTATCTGAAGAACTGCATGAATACTGTGGTTATCCATTCCCTTTCTTTTCTATCTGTAACTGTCATGCATTAGGGAAGTTTGTGTGTCAAGATCTCTTGGGGATGATTTGTTGAATGGGAATTAACCTGATTGCACTCTTTTTCAATATCCTGGTAATACTGAACAAAATCTTCCACCTATTCCTTGGAAAAAGCTCAAGTTCCACAAAACTGATGAGAGATTGGAGCTCTAGGAGGCTGTTTTGGATAGTAGTTCCAGTCAACAGGATACTGAAAACCATTGAGAACTAGAATATGTAAATAAAGGCCATTAAAATTCTCTAACATTGGGAAGAAAATCTGAGGTACTCATGACAACAATTATTGAAATGCAGAGTGGCATGATTTAATGGAATGAGTTAAGGCACATGAAATCAGGAGGCTCAAGTTAATGTGGTACTCTGTTTAATATAGGAAATAATATCTCTTCAGTTTCAACTAAAAGAAGGGGATAATAATCTGTAAAGAAGACACTGTCATAGGAATTTAAGTAACATCACTTTGTGAACTCTGAGTATTACACAATTATCCACTATGGTTATTATTATTTAATCTATGTAAGGATTAAAAAATGTTATTACCCACAAGAGGAGTTAACTCGGTCATCTGAGTAAACACATACACCCAAGGAGTTTGAAAAGCCAGAGTTACAGCTTCAGGACTCTCTGCTACAAGCAAGAAACAAGATGTACACTAACAAAATATCTGTTAATAAAACTTTGCAGTACATCAAATGCAAGACATCAAAATTTCTGGATGTTTCTTGACATTCTGCCATAAGAAATCCAATTAAGAAAGGACTTCTTTAATTTTTTGAGAAACAGGGCAGGGGATGTGACTCACTGGCAGATCACTTGCCTGCCATGCATGAAGCTCTGGGTCAATCACCAGCATCACCAAAAAAAAAAAAAAAAAAAAAAAAACACACCAATAACAGGAGAGACAAATGAAGGAATGAAAAACAACAGTAAAATTATTAGGCCAAGTAAGGTCAATCTCTGAACTGACACAAAAGCTTATACCAGGAGAATTAAATAATAGAGCAAAGTTGAAAAGACATATCCTATTTTTATATATTATTTTAAATATTAAAGTACAAACTTATGGCAAAGACACAATCAAGGGTCCCTATGAAGGAGGAAAACAGGACACCTGAGAGAGAGAATGTCCTACCAGAAGGGGATAAAAATGTTTGAAACTAATAAAAACTGATTACATCTTCAATAAGACTCTAAAAACTGAAACTTCTAGGCTATTAAATATAGAATTTGGATCTAAGATTTTCCACTAAATTAGCTCAAAGTTAATTGATTTATTATAGGATGAGTACCAAATTTCAACTATCATCTCAGAAATTATCAAGTATGTTCTCATGAGTGAACAAACTTTCACCAGGTAAACAAGGAGAATGTAGTTCACATTCCACTGGCTTCTCAGCAAAGAAGGACAGCACTAGGTTACAATGATGTTTCTCACCTACTTTGCCAGAATGATACAAGAGATTGAGAGGAGGGAATGAAATCAAGGGTATCATAACAAAAAATATGACAGATGAGAGATTGGAGGCAATGTTCTATAAGAAATTGGTCTTTTCATGAGTCCATGTGAATGGTCAAAATTTTTGACTAGGTTAATGGGGGATGGTAAGGTATGTTCAATACATCTGGGACTGCAGGCAGAACTATAAGATCACTTTTGCCAGGAAATTAAAGACACTCAAAAGAGAGTTGAAACATCTCCAGGAAAACAATGTATTTTATTGGAGTAGGGTCTTGCTCATTTGATAACTGAATTTTAGTAAATATTATCTCCTATATAAAAGAGAAAGGAAAAGTAATTAGCCATATTCAATACTACTTTTTTCACTACCCCTAACCCCCCAAAACAGGTTCATTTAGCCCTGCAGAAATCTGTCTAAAACCATATCAATTTAGTTGACTATGTACAGACCTAAACTACATGTTTTCATAGGGGAGTTAGAAGGGAGAAAGAACAATGAATACAAGGGATATAAGATTTGTAAGCCTGTGAAACCATTATGTGTGATACTATAATGGTGAATACATGTTAATACTGGTTTTTCCAAACTCAAATTATGTTCAATAGCAAAAGTGATTCCATAAATTATGTACTCTGGGTTATTCTGATGTGTCAATGCAGGTTCATTAGTTTTAACATCTCTCTTCTGGGAGATGCTGAGAATGGGGGAAGCATGTTTGTAAAGGGGCAGTGGACATATGGAAACTCTCTATACCTTCTACTCAATTTTGTTGGAAACCTAACTTGCTCTAAAAATAAAATTAATTAAAAATGAAGGAGGGTTATATAAAAACTAAGACTCTCCTTTGGGTTTACCTCTGAAAGTGTCTTATGCAGTAGAGAACTTTGGTTTTTCAATCTGTGAGCTTCATCCACAACAAGAATACTCCATGTGAAGCTATGAGAGAAAATCCAAACATTCATTTTTTGGTAGCTCAAACACATTTCTCACAACCATATCTTACTACAAAATTGTGACTTGTTAGAAAGACTAACAGTAATCCCACTCTGTTAGAAATATACCTGGAATCATGATCTTCCTATCTCAGAATTTACCAAGTGCTTTTTTTTTCTTTGGCCAAGATGAGAAAATCTATGCAGTAAGTAAGGGGCCAGAGACAGAAAATAAAAGGATACATTTATAATCTTATACTATGTACCAGACATAGTGCTTGGGGCTTCATGTGTTATTTAATCCAAAAGAATAAGATAAGCAACCATAATTGTGCCAAAAAGGAGATTAAAATTCAGAAAGGTTAGGTAAATAGGTTGAGATCATAAAGGTACAGCTAAGATTCAAACCCATAAGAGAAATCAAGAGACTTTAAAATGGAGGGGTGGTGAACAGAATCACAGATATGTTCAGGAAGATGCTGCCGCTGGACTTGTTAGCATAGAGGTCATTCCTGGCTACTGCCAGAGTATGTTTTGTAGTATAGTAGGTTATGACAGCAATTTCTCAAGAAGATCAGTCATAATTTTAATTTTAAAGAGATGCTATTGGTGGAAAGTTGTTAAAAACAATCCAAAATATGGAAAAGGACTGGATGACATTCTAAGATGTAATACTTATAATGTGGCAAAAAACTGAAAAATAAATTAAATATCAAATAATAGGTTATAAAGTGATAAATACTATGCTGAAAAAAATACTTGTATAATAACTAAAAGATATAAATATTGAATATCATTTTTAAAAATGTGAAAACCATGCAAAAGACAATAAAGTATAAGTTAAATAATTTTTAACTTCTAATTTTGTATGTAACATTATAGAATCCCAGTGCATAGTTTTTGTACTTGTAAAACTAAGTAGGTCAAGCAAAACAGTGGATAAAGAAGAACAATTCCTGAAAAATTCAAATAAAGAGCTGTGTAGAGGCTGGTCTACAAAAAGGAAGACTTCTTCCTCCAAGGCTACAGAAAAAAATCAGAGGAACAGAGATGCCTACTGCCATTTACCTAATGAGAGTGGTGCAGGTGAAGAGTGATCTGGGGGTCCAAAGAGAGGGCAAGAAGTCCAAGGAGAGCACTGGGCAGTGGAAGCAGGGGATGCAACTAAGGATTAAAAGTAGATAGGGTCCCAGTGAGGTTGGACAGTGGTTATGACATAGGTGCTGAGTGTCCATACTATAGTACCATTCAAAGTAGATTAGATCCTATTCCTTTGGAAGGACGAGACACAGGTTTGTATAAACATGAACATGTAAAAATGCTTATTCAATGCAGAAGGCCAAGTGAGGTGGATTTGGTTCAATGAATGAAGATGGGCTGAATAACTCAGCAAAGAAAATTATTTTCTAAATGTACAATATAGTAATCGAGAAATATAACCTTAACAAATATACTTAAAGAATATACCTATGTTGTGGGATTCTTACTATAAGTCAACATTATAAATATCCCTTTGTTACTAAAGTTCTTTACTCCACTCAGAAATGCATTCAGAACAGACTGAGATATAAAAATGTATTTCTGCAGAATAAGGTGACACTCCAGTGCTTCTAGATACTTAGAGAATCTCTCTTAGAAAGAAGAGCCATGGCACCAAGTGCTTGGTTTGAATGTCTGCTCAAATGTCTGCTCTGCCTTACTGGGAAAACAGATCTGTTAGTTTCCTCATTAGCAAAACGAATGCTAATACCTGCCTACTAGGGTTTTCATGAAACCTAAATGGGACAATTTATATAAAGTATGCAAGAACATTTATGTACTGATTTTATTATCTTTTGAGACTTTCCACATATTAACTTGTGTGATGGATACCTTTATACTGCTTATCCCTCTATTGGCTCATGAGGTAGCTCAATGCTTTACTTTCCTGGTTTTTAACAGTAACTCTCAACAGTTCCTTTCCATGGAGACTTCAAAAAAGTTAAGCTGGATATTAAGAATATAAAGAAAGATGGGGGAATAACTAGTGGTAGAACAGTTGCCTACCATGTGGGAGACCTGAGGTTCAATGCCAAGCATCATAAAATGAAATGACATAAAATTAACATGACATGGGTTTTTCAAGATGGCGGACTAGAGGGTGGCTGCATTTCATGTTGCTCCAGAACTCAGGATTCAAAAGAGGAGATATTGAGAGACTTGGGACCAACTCAAAGCCACCGGGTGAGTCTCTCCTGTTGGGGAGATGTCCCAGATAGGGTGGTAGTACCAGAACACAGGGAACTTTGTGAAGTAGAGTTGCCCAGTGAGACACCCCTCCCCCTGCTGGAGCAGTGAACACGGACAACTGTGAGCTTTGTAGAGGAGGCCGCACAGCACAATGCTTGGTTTCAGAGCAACCCGCTGGGGCTCCAGCAGCTGCCCAGAGGAGGGGCTGCATGACCAGGCAATTAGGTGCAGAGCAGGGTCCCAGGACCTAGGTGGCTTCTCGGTGGATGAGCTGCAGAGACAAGATGAGGGGCGGAGTGAAGGTTCCAGGACTGCAGGCAGCTTCTCTGAGGAGGAGCAGCCTAGGGAGACTCATCTGCGAAGGGCAAGGCTCCCAGGCCCAGGAGGTAGGTCCGGGCCACTGGGAACCTTGCAGAGGAAGACTGCCCAGCCCAGGCGGCAAGATACCACTCCCCCCACTGGAGTAGTGAACATGGACAACTGGGAGCTTTGTAGAGGAGGCCACTCAGCACAACGCTTGGTTTCAGAGCAACCCGCCAGGGCTCCAGTGGCTGCTCAGAGGAGGAGCTGCGCGGCGAGCTGTTTGGACTCAGAGCAACCACTCCTGAAGATGCCTAGAAGAGGAACAGGTACACAGTGAGTTGCTTGGTCTCAAAGCGACCACACAGAACACCGGGTGGCTGCCTGGAGGAAGAGGCGGGAGGCGGGTCACTGGGGTATGGAGCATCTCTACGGGGCTCCAGATGGCTGCTCAGAGGAGGGGCCACATAGCCAGGTGATTAGGGGCAAAGGACTGTCCTGAGATCTAGGCGTCTTCTCAGTGGAAGAGCTACACAGAGACAAGCTGAGGGACGGAGCGAAGGTTCCAGGACTGCGGGCAGCTTCTCTGAGGAGAGGCAGCTTAAGGAGACTCGTCTGCAAAGGGTGAGGCTCCCAGGCCCAGGAGGTAGGTCTGGGCCCCTGGGAACATTGCCTAGGAAGGCTGCTCTGCCCAGGCGGTAGTTGTGGATTGAGGGGAACCGCCAGGAGGGGAACTGACAAGCGAGACATCCCCACCGGGTGAGTCTTCCCTCCAGGTGAGGTTTTCCCACAAGGACGGTAAAACCAGAGACACAGGCCCAAACAGGCCTTGCCTCAGCCCGAAGTCTAGTTCCCCTGTGGTTGACCATTGGTCAACAAGTGCAGGCACCCCTGCCCACTAGCAGGGAATATACCCCACCTGAAGGCCAACACCCCTAGAAAGGCAGCTTCCTTGTGGAGCACTACATTATCAACTTTCTCCAAGACATCAGGCTACTGAAGGATAACAGGGGATATACTAGAAATATTCAGGGATATTATGTCAATAGAGGAAATCTGCAACATCTCAGCACTCTGATACTTGAACAATATGAGAAAACAAGGGAAGAGAATGCCTCAAAAAATCTAGATGTTACATCAGTAAAATCCAATGACAGCATGGTAGAAGAAATGACAGAAAGGGAGTTCAGAATGTACATAATTAACATGATAAGGGAGGCAAATGATGAAATGAAAGAGCAAATGCAGGTATTGAATGATTGCACCAATCAACAGTTAAAAGAGAAAATACAGGAAGCAAAAGATCATTTCAATAAAGAGTTAGAGATATTGAAAAAAAAAACAAACAGAAATCCTTGAAATGAAGGAAACAATAAACCAAATAAAGAACTCCATAGAAAGCACTACCAATAGGATAGAACACCTGGAAGACAGAACCTCAGATATTGAAGACAACATATTTAACCATGAAAATAAAGTTGACCAAACAGAGAAGAAATCATGACCAGAATCTCCAAGAACTACGGGATATCATGAAAAGGTCAAATTTAAGAATTATTGGGATTGCAGAAGGCTTAGAGAAACAAACCAAAGGAATGAACAATCTATTCAATGAATAATTTCAGAAAATTTCTCAAATCTGAAGAATGAAATGGGAAATCAAGTTCAAGAGGCTTATAGAAATCCAAATACACAAAATTACAACAGACACACACCAAGGCACATTATAATGAAAATACCTAACATACAAAATAAAGACAGAATTTTAAAGGCTGTGAGAGAAAATAACCAAATTACATTTAGGGAAAAACCAATAAGGCTATCAGCAGATTTTTTAATCCAGACCCTAAAAGATAGAAGGGCCTGGAACAACATTTTTCAAGCCTGAAAGAAAATGGATGCCAACCAAGAATATTATACCCAGCAAAATTAACCTTCAGATTTGACAATGAAATAAAAGCCTTCCATGATAAACAAAAGCTAAAAGAATTTACAAAAAGAGAGCCAGCATCACAGAACATTCTCAGCAAAATATTCCAAGAGGAAAAATGAAAAACAAAGAAGCAAGTCCGCAAAGGGAGGAGCTATACTGAAGGAACTGCCAAATAAAGGAGGAACCAAGTCTTGTCAAAAATAAACAAATAAATAAATAAATAAATAAAATGAGTCAAATGACTGGGAATACAAATCATATCTTAATAATAACCCTGAATATTAATGGCCTGAATTCATCAATCAAAAGACATAGACTGACAGATTGGATTAAAAAGAAAGATCCAACAATATGTTGCCTACAAGAGACTCACGTCATAGAAAGAGATACCCATAGACTAAAGGTGAAAGGATGGGGAAAAACATACCATGCACATGGACTCAGCAAAAATGCTGGGGTATCCATCCTCATTTCAGATAATGTGGACTTCAAGCCAAAGTTAGTCAGAAGGGATAAAGAAGGACATTTCATACTGCTTAAGGGAAGCATACATCAGCAAGACATAACAATCACAAATATCTATGCCCCAAACAGTGGGGCATCCATGTATGTCAAACAAATCTTTCTCAATGTCAGAAATGAAATAGACCATAATACAATAATACTAGGTGATTTAACATGCCTTTCTCACCACTGGACAGATCTTCCAAAAAAAAAAAAAATTGAAAAAAGAAACTATAGAATTCAAAAGCACAATCAATAATTTAGACTTAATGGACATTTATAGAATATACCAACCAACAAAGAGTGAATACACTTTCTTCTCAGCAGCACATGGATCCTTCTCTAAAATAGACCACATATTGTGCCACAAAGCTACTGTTAGCAAATACAAGAAGATAGAGACAGTACCTTGTATTCTATCAGATCATAATGGATTGACATTAGAAATAAATGAAAGAGAAAAAAACAGAAATTACTCCAACACCTGGAGATTAAATAATATGCTATTATATAATGAATGGATAACAGAAGACATTAGGAAGAAAATTAAAAAATTCTTCAGGTAAATGGGAACAAAGAAACATCATATCAAAATCTCTGGGACACTATGAAAGCAGTACTTAGAGGAAAATTTATTTCATGGACCACATTCAATAAAAGAAGTAAAGTTTAACACATAAACTACCTAACACTACAACTCAAATCCCTAGAAAAAGAAGAACAGACCAACACCAAAAGTAGTAGAAGACAGGAAAAGGTAAAACTCACAACTGAAATCAATGAAATTGAAACAAAGAAACAATACAAAAAATTGACAAAATAAATAGTTGGTTCTTTGAAAAAGTAAACAAAATTGATAAACCCTTAGCCACACTAAAAAACAGAAGATGAGAGAAAACCCAAATCACTAAAATTCAGAATGAACAAGGAAATATCTCAAGAGACACGATTGAAATACAAAACATAATTTGAAGCTATTTTGAAAATCTATACTCCAATAAAATAGAAAATTTCGAAGACATCAGCAAATTTCTAGAGACATATGAATTGCCTAAACTGAACGAGGAGGACATACACAATTTAAATAGACCAATTTCATGTAATGAAATAGAAGAAGTCATCAAAAGCCTACCAACAAAGAAAAGTACAGAACCTGATGGGTTCTCAGCCGAGTTCTACAAAACCTTTAAAGAAGAGCTCATTCCAATACTTTTCAAAGTATGCCATGAAATAGAAATGGAGGGAACCCTCCCAAACTCATTCTATGAAGCCAATATCACCCTGATACCTAAACCAGACAGAGACACATCAAGGAATGAAAACTTTAGACCAATATCCTTAATGAACATCAACACAAAAATTCTCAACAAAATTTTAGCACATTGCATACAAAAACATATTAAAAATATAGTGCACCATGATCAAGTACGTTTCATCCCAGGGATGCAAGGTTGGTTCAACATCAGGAAATCAATAAATGTCATTCACCATATCAACAGACTTAAAGTCAAGAATCACATGATTATTTCAAAAGATGCAGAAAAAGCATTTGATAAAATACAGCACTCCTTCATGCTCAAAACACTAGAAAATATAGGAATAGTGGGAAAATTCCTTAACATTGTAAAGGCCATCTATGCTAAACCCATGGCCAATATCATTCTAAATGGTGAAAAACTGAAAGCATTCACCCTAAAAACTGGAAAAAGGCAGGGATGTCCTCTTTCACCACTTCTATTCAATATCGTTCTTGAAATGCTAGCCAGAGCAATTAGACAGACCAAAGAAATTAAAGGGATACAAATAGGAAAAGAAGAACTCAAACTATCCCTATTTGCTGATGATATGATGGTATACTTAGAGGAACCAGGAAATTCCACCAGAAAACTTTTAGATCTCATAAGTGAATTCAGTAAAGTAGCAGGATATAAGATCAATTCTCATAAATGTAATGCATTTTTATACATAAGTGATGAATCCTTAGAAAGAGAAGTTAGGAAAACTACCCCATTCACAGTAGCTTCGAAAAAAAATGAAATACTTGGGAATCAATCTCACAAAAGAGAGGAAAGACCTCTGCAATGAGAACTACAGAACACTAAAGAAAGAAATTAAAGAAAACCTTGAAGATGGAAAGATCTCCCATGTTCTTGGATAGACAGAATTAATATTTTCAAAATGGCCATACTACCAAAAGTGCTATACAGATTCAATGCAATTCCTATTAAAATCCCAATGACGTACCTTGCAGAAATAGAACAAGCAATCATGAAATTCATCTGGATGAATAAAAAACCCAGATAGCTAAAGCAATCCTTCGCAGGAAAAATGAAGCAGGGGGTATCACAATACAAGAACTTCAACTCTACTTCAAAGCAATAGTAACAAAAATGGCATGGTATTGGTACAAAAATAGACAGGTAGATCAATGGTACAGAATAGAGGACATGGACACAAACCCAAATAAATACAATTTTCTCATACTAGACAAAGGTGCGAAAAATATGCAATGGAGAAAAGATGGCCTCTTCAACAAATGGTGCTGGGAAAATAGGAAATGCATATGCTACAAAATGAAACTAAACCCATATCTCTCACCATTCATGAAAATAAACTCAAAATCAATTAAGGACCTCAGAATCAGACCAGAGACCCTGCAGATTATAGAAGAAAAAGTAGGTCCAGATCTTCAACATGTCGTCTTAGGACCAGACTTCCTCAACAGAACTTCAATAGCACAAGAAATGAAAACGAGAATCAATAACTGGGATACATTCAACTAAAAAGCTTTCTCTCAGCAAAGGAAACTATCAGCATTGCAAAGAAAGAGCCTACAGAGTGGGAAAAAATCTTTGCCAATCATACTTCAGATAGAGCACTAATCTCCAGACTCTATAAAGAACTCAAAAAACTCTACACCAAGAATACAAATAACCCAATCTACAAATGGGCTAGGGAAATGAACAGACACTGCAAAGAAGATCTACAAGCAATCAACAAACATATGGAAAAATGTTCAACATTTGTATTAATAAGAGAAATGCAAATCAAAACCACCCTAAGATTCCATCTCACCCCAATTAGAATGGTGATTATCAAGAATACAAGTGACAACAGGTGTTGGCGAGGATGTGGGGAAAAAGATACACTCATACATTGCTGGAGGGGTTGCAAATTACTGCAGCCAGTCTGGAAAGCAGTGTGGAGGTTCCTTAGAAAACTTGTAATGGAACCACCATTTGACCCAGCTATCCCACTCCTTGGCCTATACCCAAAGGACTTACAATCAGCATACTACAGAGATACAGCCACATCAATGTTCATAGTTGCTCAATTCACAATAGCCAGAGTGTGGAACCAACCTAGATGTCCTTCAATTGATGAATGGATAAAGAAACTGTGGTATATATATATAATGGAATATTACTCAGTCATAAAGAATGATAAAATTATGGCATTTGCAGGCAAATGGATGAAATTGGAGAATATCTTGCTAAGTGAGATAAGTCAATCTCAAAAAACCAAAGGAAGAATGATCTCACTGATAAGTGAATGATGACACATAATGGGGGGAGGGAGGGGTTATTGTTAGGGTTAGAGTTAGTGTTAGGGAGGGGGAAAAATGCAGGAATGAAGGACTGTATAGAGGGAAAAAAGGGGTGGGGGGAAGGGAAAAAATAACAGAATGAATCAAACAACATTACCCTATGTAAATTTATGATTACACAAATGGTACGCCTTTACTCCATGTACAGAGAAACAACATGTATCCCATTTGTTTACAATTAAAAAAATTAAGATGACATCACATTAAAGAAATAAAGTAAAAGAATGAAAATGAGGAAAAGCATATAAGCATACACGATCTTTTTGAAGAAAATATATCATACTCATTTAAATGTAATTTAAATAAAACAATATACTGCATAGTCATAAAATCTATGACCTAGTCTTTAGTAGTTCAAAATAAGATTAGAACAGAAACTCATGCACAACAACCTGGATGAGCAAAAAAATATTTAAAATATTGATAAGGCACTCTGAAAACAAAACCTTCTGAATGGCAAAGCAGCACACAGGGCAGGATGGTGCACATCTATAACGACAACTACTTGGGAAGCTGGAGGATGGCAAAGTTAAGGTCAGCCTCAACAACTTAGTGAGACTATCTCAGACTAAACAATGGAAAGGGCCGGGCATGCACTCAGTGGTAAAGTGTCGCGTTCCCTCTGCCCGCAGAGAGAGACACGACACACTGGTTGTTCATCAGAGCTCTTTATTGTTCTTCTGTTCTCCTTCATTCTTCTTTCTCCTTTTCCTTGTTCTTTTTTAACAAGGAAGTCATGGTCCTTATATATGAATCATGAGCCAATCAGGTTACAGAGCATGTGGGGAGAGCATGATTACAATATAACACAATAGGGGTATCAAGAGAGCATGCAGAGAACACGAGTCACCTTGTCCAATCAGAGCAGCACATTCTGGCACTGGCTTAGTGCCGGGGCAACTTCCTTAAGCAGTGTCAGCTGTTTGTTGCAAACCAGGTTGCCCCGGCTCAGTGCCAGGTGCCACACTGAAGTCCTTGTCAGCTGTTTGTTGCAAACCAGGTTGCCCCGGCTCAGTGCCAGGTGCCACACTGAAGTCCTTGTCAGCTGTTTGTTGCAAACCAGGTTGCCCCGGCTCAGTGCCAGGTGCCACACTGAAGTCCTTGTCAGCTGTTTGTTGCAAACCAGGTTGCCCCGGCTCAGTGCCAGGTGCCACACTGAAGTCCTTGATGTTGCAAACCAGGTTGCCCCGGCTCAGTGCCAGGCTAGGGTGGGGTCCGCGAACCCCGAGAGTAAAGTGTCCCTGGCTTCAATCCATGCTACCAAAATGTAATTTAAAATGACAAATTAGAAGTAAACTTTAAACATCCTTTGTAAAAAGTTAACTGTACAGCACTGATTGCTACTTTGTTATTTCTTTTTTTAAGGTCTTTTTTTATTTTTCTAGACTGTATTTTAATTCATTGCACACAAACAAATGGGGTACAACTTTCTGTTTATATGGTTGTACATGAACTTAATGATATAGATTCATATCATTAGTGTAATCATACATGTACACAAGGTAATTATGTCTGTCTCATTCCATCTTTCATGCCCCCACATCCTTCCCCCTCTCATTTCCCTCTACATAATCTAAAGTTCCTCCATTCTTCTCTTATCCCCCAATGATCCCACCCCTATTTTGTACTATCATTCACTGCTCAGGGAAAATTTTTGACCTTTGGTTTTTTGGGATTGGCTTATTTTACTTAGTCTGATATTCTCCAATTCCATTCATTTGCCTGCAAATGCCATAATTTTATTCTTCTTTACAACTATATAACATTCCATTGTGTATATATACCACAGAACTTTGTTATTTCCAGGAAAAGCTTCATATATTACAGTAAAATCACCAACTAGAAGTCCTGAAAGCTGTCTTTGCGAGTTACAAGGTAACAAATCTAGTGTCTAGGCAGGATGCTGTGGCACCCACCTGTCATGCTGGAGATTATGGGAGTTGAGGCAGGAGGATTATAAATTCAAGGCCATCATTGGCAACTCACAGAAACATGTTAACATGTCTCAACATGTTAAAATAAAAGAAATAAGACTAGAGATGTACCTCAGTGATAGAGAACTCCTGGGTTCAATCCCCATTACCAAAACAAAAACAAAGAAACAACAACCACACACAAAAAAAAACACTAGGAATCTACTAAACACCAACCATGTAGATGAAATCTCAGTTCTCAAAGCAGACATCCAAAGAAAGACCGTTATCACCTCTTTACCATTGAGGACACTGAAGTTCAAGGAAATTAAATAGCTAACTCAAGGACACATCGCTAATGAGTAGAGATTAGAACACAAGACTCCCACTATGACTGCCTAAGAATAAGCAGGACCCATAGAAGACAGACCAGACATATCAGGAAAGTGGCAAAGTACCAAACAATGTAAGAAGAGATAAGTCTTCCACATATGCAACACAATTTCTGACAGAGTACAATATGCTCACAATTTTAGAAATGGTGCATATTTTAAGCAAATCTAAAAAAATAAGGAAGACACATTGAAAAGACTGGTATTGTTGGGAGTGGTGGCACATACCTGCAATCCCAATTACTTTGGGAGACTGAGGCAAGAGAATGACCAGTGCAAAGCAAGACTCAACAACTTAAATGAGGTCCTAAGAAACTTGGTGAGACCTGGCCCTAAATGAAAAATAAAAAGCGCTGGAAATGTGGCTCAGTGGTTAAACACCCTTGGGTTCAATCCCTCATACTAAGAAAAATAAGAAATTAAAATAATAAAAACACTGCAATTGATAAATTCTGATATTAATAAGTTAGTTTCTTATTTCTTCTTAACTCTCTTAAACCACAGGCTCTAAGTCTTTTAACTTGTTAACTCTGTAAAAAAAAAATGTAAGCCCAATTTCTAAACTAGCACTATCATATGAACAGAAGGGAGGTATGGTTAAGTGGAAGGTCTTTCAGTTACCCAGTCTTAGTTTAAAGAAGATTATAAAATAATACTGAAATTAAGCATCCCCCATTCCTATAATTCCATTATCAGACATGATGCCTCTGTATACAAAACCCTATCACCTGCCTGCCAGCCTCCTGCTAGTTGTCAAAAGAGGAAGCTAAAGTGCCACTTTCCAGGGAAGATTTCCCCCTTGATACACCAGGAAAAAGAAGGAAATATATCTAGCTAACTTGAAGCACAGTGATCCTTCACTTCATTTGGTCATGGTCCCTTTTTAAGAATGTGATGAAGGTAGGCTGTCCTCCTAGAAAAATGTGTTCTTTAAAAAAAATTAAATATAAATTCAGTGGATTTTACAACTTCTAAGGACCCAGGTTAGGAATTCTTGCTTTAGAGAAACAAATGAATACCTCATAGGTAGTCAGCAGCACATGAAAATGACTCCTGCTTTAGATCTTGCTGAAGATGTGCTTTTTTCTCCGTGTCCCCTGCATACATTATACAGAAAAGAACTGGAGAAAATCTAAATCCAAGAAAAGAGGCAGATAAACACAAATGCTAGAGCCATGAGATGGTGTGTGCATGTCATGAAAGGACTGCAATGTGCAGACACCATTCATTAGGTGCTGATCCCAGAAAGAATACTGGAAGTCTGAATTGTTATCTAGAATAAGGTTAAACCTCAGGGGAAGGTCTGTGGTAACAGGGAGAAAGATCAGGTCTAAGAGGGTCTTGTGCTAACTGAAAATGCAATGATGTTTCTCATTTTAGTTATTTCCTATGTTTCTATGGGAAGGATAGTTTCTCCCTTTGATAAGTAAATTTTATTTATGATACCAAAAGATGCAATTTATATGACAATAAGATTAATAAGAAGGGAGAGAGAAAACTATATTGAAGTAAAGCTTTGTATACTATTGAAATTGTTGGCATCAATCTGTTCAAAATTATTTTAAGTGAAGATGTTTATTATAATCACTAGGGCAACCATAAAGAAAATTTTTCAAAAATATATAAAGAAAGGAAACAAAGACATCAATTGGTATGCTAGAGGATATCTATCTCAAAATCAGGCAGTAATGAATATATACAGGAAGAAAAAACAGACTACTAGCCTTGAAATTGCAGAATGATAACAGTAACCCCCACTGGATCCTCCCCCATCAGATCCTGTGTCTTAACCTACAGTGTTTTGGTTCAAATATTCTGAAATAAAATCATTGAATATGACAAGATTTTGATTTATGATATTTTACACATCATCTAGAAAAATATCAACATAAATAATAAAAGTCCAGCTACACCTACTCTGTACCTTTCCATCTCTTCTTTCCAGTTGTTCAAAACAGAGGACAAATAATCATAAATGGTCCTTAATCATTTAACCATCCTGCCAAGTAAATTATGAGAGCAATCATCTGAAACAAAGCAAGAAGGCAGGTTTGATCACATTTTCCCATAAGAAACAACAAAGTTCCCACAGCTGTAGGTTGAAAACACAAACTCTTACATATGACTTGCTTCATAAAGAAATTATGTACAATCTTTCACACATTAGGACACTAGTACATTCCTAGAGCAAAATTAGGTAAGCCTCAGTGAGCTTGCTGAGGGAATTAATGGTGTTTGATTACTTCAGGAGTTAACAAACAATAAGGCTCAATATTTGTGTAATTGAACTTCTAACAGAAGCAAAAAAAGTCAGGAAAAAATAGAAATGAATGAAACCAACACAACTGATGGAGAAGAGCAGACTTACTTGAAAACATCAAGGCAGAAATGCTAAGACCTGACTATAAACAGGACTTACACATTGTGGCCACTGCTGCTGACCCAGCTACCCTGATGAGAGTGCTTTCCTTCCTACCCAACTGTCTCCTGCCTCCTGTGTTTTCCTTCTTTCTATATAAATTTATAAAGTGACTTCTATTGGCTCAAGTTCTATGTGAACAAAACCTATAAAGGCCCTTGGTCTTTTTTAGTTGGTGTATTATGATTATACTGAATAGTGGGATTTGTTATGCCATATTTGTATTTGCTCATATCTAGAACACACATTCAAATGGGGAAAATAGACAATAAATCATTCTCATAAGAAATATGGGTATAAATTGAAACTTTGTAAATCCAAATGGGTATACTTCAGGAGATGGCTGAAGGCACTTATGACTCTAAAATTGCAGTAATATGCAAGGAAAAAGAATACTCTCAACAAATGAAAACATTTGAAGACCTTGCATTCTCAAATACAGTGATATTTCTGAGAAAAAAAATAGGCTCTAAGGCTCAAATTCAAAATCCTATGAAAACTATATGCTCAAAGACGTTCACAACAAAATTAACTTAAGTAACCCCCCCAAAAAAGGGAGACTCATGACTCCTCTCAATAGAACACTTAAGTAAATTATAAATTCTCTTGATGGCATTTTATGCAGCCAGTTGAAAATGATTTTGATATAATAAAATGCAACATTACAGTGGCAGTGGTACATTAACAAATAGAAACCATACGAGCTATATGTGTACTATAATTTCATTGATAGAAAACACCTTGCTTCTTGCAGGTGGTTAGAATGCTGTGATGATAGAGTGGCAGTTCACTTTTGTTGACATGATCATATTAATTTCATAAAGTAAATAATTTTCTTATTTAACTATCCCAGCCCAAACTGTGCCCAGAGCAACCCTATAATATGTTAGTTAACTGGATTAAAATCATTCTGTTTAGTATTCCCTGAGGATACAATTTAGAAAAAAAGTTTTCTTTTATTATCAAAAATCAGATGTGTCTACAAAGTTAATGTGGAGTTATTAGTGAATTATATCAAACATCTAAAAAATAAATGATAACAATTCTACATAAACTCTTCCTGAAAATTTAAGAGGAACACTTTTCAACTTATTCGATGAGGCCAGATTGACCAAAATACTAACACCAGAAAAAATTATTATAAGAAAGGAAAATTGCAAACCAATATTCTTTATAATGTAGATGCAAAAATTCTAAACACACTTCTACCAAAACAGAATGGGAGTTGGTATATATTTAAAGAATTTAAACTAGAGCTGGAAAGGACAAAGGACAAGTGGAATTTTCTGGCTCTCAATGAAGTTGGTAAGACAATTTCAATGACTGAGAAAAAAGAGATTGTAGGAAGGACACATGCAGCACTGCTCCAGCTCAAATTTTAAATATGTGAGGTGAGCATTGGAGAAGATGGTGAACTTCTAAAATGATGATGAGACCCTTGCTCATTCTCACCAGTGACCACTGGTGAAACTTTATTGGGATTAGGAAGTTTTTTTCCTCCTAATTTCTGATCAAACTGCCTGTGACATATATCATAATTATACCAGGATATCTTTGGTATCCTTCACTTAAGTAATCCTTGTGTGATTAACCCAAGGGGTGTTGTGTTGTGTTAAAGTTTTCCTTTAATCCAAGCCCACATATATCGATCCAGGGCAGTATTGCTCATTATCCTGACAGAAGCATCAATTTCAACACACCACCTACTGATCAATGCCCAAGGGGGGCACATCTGATTCTCCAGATTTCTAGACTCTACCTCACCTGCAACACCTTTTAAAAAAAAGTTAGTTGTCAATGGATCCTTATTTTATTTATTTTTATGTGGTGCTGAGAACTGAACAAGGTGCCTCACACATGCCAGGCAAGTTCTCTAACACTGAGTTAAAGCCCCAGCCCCATACCTCACACCCTTTTAAGGCCATTAGATGGCTAAGTTGTATTTTGGAAAATAGTGTACTTCCTCTTCATTTCTCTATCATAGTATAAAAATGGGAATCAGCCCCACCCCAAACCACCCCCACTGAGGAAGGGAGATTAAAATTAGAAGCAATACAGTTAACTTCATTAAGTGTTATTAAGGAGGTCAAAGTTAATTTGATCCTTGGTCAAGTATACATACTAACACAGAGAAAAGTCCTAAGCCTGGGCCCATTAACTGCACTTCTAACTCAAGTAATTAACTCTTCTCATAGGTACATGACAAAGCTCAGATAAAATAAGGGTAATGACATGATTCTTAACCACCCCCACAACTGGAAAAAATCAAGTCCAAGTTTGTGATCTCTCAATAAAAGTGAGGCATTTCACATCCTAGTATAAAAATAGATCTTGTAGCTAACAGTTAAGATGGTAATGAAATGTGAGGAGGTATTTAGGTGGAGGTGAACAGTGCTTGCTCCACACTAACATTCCTGGCAGGTATTACTGAGACCCATCTCATTTTCCAGGATGCAGCCATTCTGACAATTGAAGCATGGGATCAGTCAGTTGACTCCCTCCAGTTGATAAGGTTGTAGATTAATTCCTAGAATTAAAAAAATACAGAAAAACCAGAGGGTAGACATATATATAGTCTAAGCTCTAAGGCTCTGAATGAAGAACATGGCTTACATTCCCTTAATGTCAAACTTTAATACCCATATATTTTACTGGGAAGTTCTATGTATAAAAGCATAAGCTGATTTCCAAATTATTTATGTGCAAACTTGGGTCACCAATCAAAGCCCTAAAATAGCCTGTTGCTGTTATATACTCCACTTGATAGATGAGAAACTCAGCTTGGGATTTGTTCTCTAATACCCAGCTCATGCCATTGTCCTGTCCTGGAAATGAAGCACTCCTGGTAATGATGCAACTTAACAAACAATATATGGATATTTTACATGTTTGATTAATGGCACCTATCTGAATTTGCCATTTGTGCTATGTTGTTACTAAAGAAAAGAGGAATAGTAAAACACCATAACCCTGAATGCTCCCTTTCTGTTCCCAAAAACCTACCAAAATTAAGGAAGCAATGAGAGCAAGGCTGATCTGGGAAGTTCAGACACATATTATTTTAAAGGGCACTGAATTTCTCTCATGCACACTGGGACTAGGGCAAGTTAGTGTTATGTGTAAAAAATCTACTTTCTTGTATGTAAACTGGGACAGTTGCTCCTTGGAATGCTGGTCATATAAGCAAACTAATGCTGATGTCACTGCTTCTTCAGTCTAACACATAAGGCCCCCTGAATGGGGATAAGCAAAGAACTGAGAACACTGGGGAAAGGTCACTCATTTGGCCAGTGCCACTAGGTAAAACACCACAGAAAGTGAAGTACTGCTTGGAGAAGCACCTTAAGAGATACAGATCCTTGCAATCAGTCTGTTGCCATGGAACTCTTCCTGCAGCTGCCACTGATCTTCTATAAGCTTTCCCCAATGAATCATGTCTCTCAAGCTGTCTTCAAGTACCTTCTCTGGCCTTCCCACAACCTAGTACTACTGGCTGTGGAGTGGCACCTGCTAAAGGACAAAATAAAAATAGGACTGTATGCTTCAACAGAGAAGCAGAGAGAAGAATGGAAATGTATGAGCATCTATCTATCTATCTATATAGAGTTCAAAAGTAAAAGGTTGGAGTGGTAGATAAAGCATGTCCTTCAAAGAGTTCATGTGTAGACCCCAAAATCAGTGAGTATGTTACTTTATTTGGCAAAAAAGATTCCACAGACACAATTAAGTTTCAGGGTCTTGAGATGGGAAGTTTTTACTGAATTATTCTGGACTACCCATACACCTTTAGGAAAGGGAAACCTTTACTGGTTGTGATTAGTCAGTGACTATAGTAAAGCAGACTAGGTACACCCACCCAAAAGACCCTTGCCATAATTAAGCTTCTCCTCTTTGCAGATCAGTAGTATGTCTTGGGGTTTGAAGCTTCCCCTTTTTTGTAAATGCCAGGTTTGCACACAAAAGGTGTGACAGATTTAGTCTGCATGCTTATTGTACAAAAAGATATTATCTCTGTTTCCTTGATAAAAACTTATGAAACCTGGTCTAGGGGATGGATCAGAAAGCAGTGGTCATGTAAAACCTCCAAATCCCTCCTCCCACTGGATATAAAGTTCAAAAAATTTCCAAAGTCTTTGTTCAGAGGAAGAATTCTTAGGCAAGATTCACCCTGGATCCTGCAATCAATAAACCTCCTTCCTGAAAACTCCTCAGGTGTCCAGACTCTTCTGTCCTACATCAACAAAAGGATCCAATATATGCATGTTGCAGGAACTAAAACAGGAGAACAGAGGCCCTGGCATGTTTTTTATAATTACCTTTTTTGCTTAGTTTTTTGGAAGAGTGGCCACATATGACCTGTTGGATCTCCAGAGTTAGGCCTCAGTCCTAGGACTCCAGTAACAGAAATGTTCAGGCTCTTGACTATATCAATTAAAGTTCTGGGCCATAATATTCTAAATAGTTGTGCAAGATATTACCATTGGAGAAACTGAGTAAGATTACATGGTATCTCTATTATGTTTTTTAAACAGAATGTGAATCTGTAATTACCATACAAAACATTTAATTAAAATATGAAACTATGTCCACAAAGATAACAGTATTTAATACTTGAGACAAATGCAAAACTAAAAAAAATCCAAGAAATTTAGGCAGAAAAGAATATAATGTAGGGAAATAGTCACATTAAAATTCTTTTAAGGGTTAGAAGAGTAGCCTCCAGGTTTAGCTTCCTGGTACAACTCCTGAATAACTACCATAGAACTGGCTCATTAAAGTAACATCAACCTCCATGACCAGAAATCCAGGAACCAGCGTGAAAGCACTGGCACAACCAAAAGCATAGGCTATTTTCCCAAATGTTTTACAAAGAACAGGAACTACTCTGGAATTAGGAAAATAAAAAATTTTAACTCAAAAAGAATAATTTCCAAAAATAGTAATTTATTTTGGCAAATAGGAATTACAAGTCACAATATTCAATGATTATGCCTTGAGCTACTTTTACTTTGTGTTTCTTTCCCTACACTATCAGTTTATGAACACCCATTGACAAATACCCCCACTAATTTTTCTATATTCTTCTGCTTTTACTCATTCTATCTCATTCTCTCCATCTTCAAAACTCTTGTCTACTCATTTTCACTAACTCATATCTACATGTAGGTTGATAGGCAAGCACACACTGTTGATAGGCAAGCACTTAGCCATTTACTTTAGTTGAGATATGCTGAACATACAAAGGCCAGTCCAAAAATTTGTACTTAGATTGGATAAACACTCTGCCAGACTCCTACTCTTCAAACATGCATCTTCTCCATACATCTACATCCATCACTCTTCTAAGCAGAACACATAACTGCACCTTTGGTTTTCTTTGGAGAACCATAAAACCTCACACTCCATACAGTGCATAAGTATGAGTTGAATGAACACTTGCTTTCATACTTTGAAAAGCATTTTTCACTAATCTAGAAACTCGGTGGACAGGGCCTATCTTAGCTTTGTTGTCTCCTGCACCCAATGCCCAATAGCATGCTCCCACTAGCATTTCAATAAAATGATGAGTAAATGACTATATTATTATTGAGCACAATTCTGTCACTCTGCTAAGCATCACCACGTTCTGGGTCTGATAAATAAGGACAAGGAGTCTGGGAGAGGCTGGATAGAGTGTGGGAACTATGGGTCATTCCCTGCATTCTCCAGGCTTAGAAGACTAAGAGGAGGGCAGGTGGACTTGAAATAGACAACACGTGCGGTAAGGAGCCTACAAATTTTTGCTTGTTTGCATTTGTCAAAATACAGCTTTGACGGTGAATAACCAGTGGCAAATCATCAGCTGCGCCTGCACAGTCAACGGAGAAGAAATCAAAAGTGGAACATGTGTTTTCAGAGTTTTACCTAAGCATCCGCGCGGGCCAAGCCTCCAAACGACCGGAACCTGAAGGGCAACCACATACCCTGGGGCGCCAGGACATAGTCTCTGTTCTGACACCTATGTTTTCTGTACACCTTTGTAAGTTTCCCCTTTCACTGGCCTGGCCACCCCGGTTGGGCCTAGACCCAGCTCCATCCTCCATGCGTGCAGCTCAGGCTTGGCAACTTCTGCACCCGTCCACCGCTGGCCCGGGGGCCGCGGGAAAGCTGCCCTCACGACCCCGCCGGCAAAAGGCCAGTGCCCAGGAGTAGGTGGGTCTGAGCGGTCCTTCACCTTAAATCCTGCTCCTCCACCCACGTCCGCACTGCCTCCGGTCTGCCCTTCGCCTGTAGGGCTAGTGAGAAGCCAGGCAAGTCGCCCTCCATCTGGCCGAGAGAGGCTCCGCCCACAGGCCCTGCGTACTTGACCTTTCAGATGCTCCAGGGAGGACCGGCTGGCGCGGTGCAGCCACCAGGGGGTGCACGCTGAGGACACCTCTGAGCTGAAGCTGCAAGTCAGCTTCAAGTTTAGTACGGGATTTCTTGCGTAGAGTGCTGGAATGGCTACTCTGGTCACAGGAACGTGCTCAATTCTGTTGACTCTAGTAATAAATTAGTTTAGACTCTGAAATCTCCTGATCTGTTCCCTGTTAGCTGTAGGCCAGGTGAAAGCCTATGAATGTAGGGAATTGAAATCACCAAAGATGTTATGCCACCAAGGATGTTTCAAGAAAACCATTGGGAGATTAACCAATGTGTTAACTTAAGGGTGACTCAACATCAGTTTTGAGTGAATTTATGATGAAGCATCCCACTAATACAAATATTATGATAATAACAAAATAGTTGCATTTATTTATGTAGTTCTAGGTGCTACCCTAAGGAGTTTTCACATATTTTCTCATTTAATACTCACAACAACCTATAAATAGGTCCTATTTATTATGACTTTGAATGGTAATTGGCAAAACAGGGAAAACAAACTATTATTTTCTTATTTTATTGTGTGTTCTATTTAGTTTTACATGACAGCAGAATACATTTTGATTCTTTGTACCAAATGAAGTACAATTTTCCATTGCTCTGTTTCTATACCATGTAGATTCACACCTTTCATATAATCATACATGTACATAGGGTAATGATTTGTCTCATTCCACCATCTTTCCTTCCTCCTGCCCCCTCCATACCCCCAGTTCCCTCTACACAATCCAAAATTCCTCCATTTTCCTACCCCCCCATGTATCAGCATCCACTTATCAAATATTTGGCCTTTGTTTTTTTGGTATTGACTTATCTCATTTAGCATGATATTCTCCAACTTTATCCATTTACCTACAAATGCCATAATTTTATTCATCTTTATGACTGAATAATATTCCATTGTTTATATATACCACAATTTCTTTATTCATTTATCTATTGAAGGGCATCTAGTTTGGTTCCACAATCTAGCTATTGTGAATTGAACTGCTATAAACATTGTCATGGCTGTGTCACTGTAGTATGCTGATTTTATGACCTTTGGTATAGTCAAGGAGTGGGATAACTGGGTCAAATGGTGGTTCCATTCCAAGTTTTCAAAGGAATCTCTATACTGCTTTCCAGGGTGGCTTCATTAATTTTCAAACCCACCAGCAATGTATGAATGTACCTTTAGCCCCACATTCTCACCAATATATGTTCTTGCACGTATTCTTGATAATTGTCATTCTGATTGGAGTGAGATGAATCTTTAAGTAGTTTTGATTTGCATTTCTCTAATTGCTGGAGATTTTGAACATTTTTTCATGTATTTGATGATTAATTGTTTATCTTCTTCTGTTAAGTGTCTTCTCAGTTCTTTAGTCCATTTATTGATTGGGTTATTATTTTTTTTTTGGTGTTAAGTTTTCTGAGTTTCTTATAAATTCTGGAGATTAGTGATCTATCTGAAGTGTGTATGGTAAAGATTTTCTGTCACTCTGTAGACTCTCTCTTCACATTACTGATTGTTTACTTTACTGAGAAAAAGCTTTTTAGTTTGAATTCATCCCATTTACTGATTTTTGTTTTTATTTCTTGTACTTTGGGAGTATTGTTAAGAAAGTCTGGTCCCAAGCTCACATGATGAAGATTTGGACCTACTTTCAGAAACTGTATTATTTTCTAACTATCATGATAAGAATATTATTTCCATGTAAATTAATCTTGGTGCTTCCATTTTAGAAGTGCACCCCCTTCAATAAATTTATTGTTAACTACAAAGTAGTTCAATTTAGGTTGTTTTTTCATAAAAACTCCAACAAGTACAGTTTTATGAAGCTAATTTTGTGTCTTGAGTCTTCATGAATACTAATCGAGCCACCTTGTTTATGTGCCAAGCACTCCTTATGATGCTAGAGATAGAGGCTACTAATCTCATGGAGCATATATTTGAAAAGGAAAAAAAAATAGACAATAAATAAAAATCTGGTAGTAATGCTAATATCAATGCTGAGACAGAAAAATTGTGTCACAACATAGGGCCACATTGATTTCGTGCAGTACCTTTCGTGTTACCCAAGTTCTACACCAGAGGCCCAACTCTGGGCATCCTAACAAATCTGAAATACCCCAAAAAACAAATGGAAAAAATAATGGGGAAAAGAAAGCAATGAACTTTAATCAGTGTAGCTGTATTGGAAAGACAAGTGATGTCAAATGTCTCATTCCTGTCCTTCAGGTTTGATTTGAGATTTGGCTTAAATAGAGAAAGAACTTGGGCCAGAGACAAGAGGTATGTGTAATAAGCAGGCATGGTCAAACTGTGGTGTTGTTTATAGTTTTCTTGAGTTATGATCACACCAAGTCCTACTGGTGTTGAGGAAATTGCAGCAGTTCCGGGGAAATTTTCTCTTGCTTCATGGATTATTTATCTATTACATCTATGATCCTGGAATGGGGGAGAATTTAGTTCCCATGGGACTATACTGCTCCTGATGAGGGAGGGCAATCTCTTCATGGTTGATCTGCCTGCAAGACTCACTGTGGAAAATGCAGGATAATGACTGAAGACTTCTAGGCACTACTCCAGGACTCTGGAACAGGACACAGTAAAAGCAGGCAGTTTGTGGAAAATGCCTCAGTTGTTCTGACCTTGATGTCTTCAGTCTTGAATGAAGCACATTATCAACTTTAGATGAATACTCCTTAAATAATTAATATCTTTATGCTTATTTAAACTAGTATAGCCATTATGAAAATGCTGTGGGGCTCCACAAAACAACAATTAGAAGTAGAACTATCATATAATCCAGAGTTGAGCAGGAACCAACCCAAAGTTTAATAAGGTAAAAAAAGAGAGAAATACTAAATGAAGACAGAGATGCCAAACTTTATCCTGCTTTTAGTTACCCATTGGGCATGAGCAAGTCCAAGTGTAGAGAAAGGGCTTTTTAGTAAAGGCATCCTAAGTCCCTGTTTTACTCCCCTATTTGGGTGTTTTCTAAAAACCTTATGATTTATATCCTTTGATGACTTCTCTAGAAGATCCTGTTCTATGATACTACTATTGAGTGTTTTTTTGCTTCCTGTTCTCCGACTTATTTCCTCCCATCCAGATTCTCATGCACTAAATTTATCTGCTAAAGTAATGATATCAATCACCTGCCACTTAAACAAAAGGATGCTGATTATTTTTAACTTTAACATTTCAGAGATGGTGTCCTAGCTATAAATTAAGTAGACCACTGACACAATGAATCTGGCATTTAAAATATAGTTGACAAAGGCTAGCTGAGAGACTCCAGGTGTGCAAGTTATGTAAAACATTTAGAAGTTTTACTCTGAATGCTGTATGAAATGAGCCTATAGGGGAGAAGCAGAGACTTCAGGTCAGAGACTATTGCAATAGTCTAGGCAAAAGATGATAATTTGGGGGCCATCATGGTAATAGGGGTGTGGTGAGTAGACATATTGAGTAGATAATGCCTAGAAGATTCACAAATTGAGAACTTTGGAGAAATAGGATTGTAAAAGATGATTTCAAGGATTTGGCATTAGCATGTGGTAGAATGGAGTTGCCATATGGAAGGAGAAAGACAGAACGAAGAGTTTGGGGAACTTCCTGAGTTCATTTTTGTGCTGGGCAGGTATGCAGACATAGGCAAACTCTCATACATTGCTGGTGGGAATGTAAATTAGTACAGCCATTATGAAAAACACTATGGTGCTCCTCAAAAAAAAAAAGAAACAACAAAAACTATAAGTAGAGCTACCATATGATCCAACAACTACATTAATGAGTGTATATCCAAAGGAAATGAAATCACTATGTCGAAGAGATATTACTTCCATGTTTATTACAGCACTATTCATAATAGCCAAGATATGGAATTCAAACTTTGTGGATGAATGGATAAAGAAAATGTGGCATATATATACAGTGGAATATTTTTCAGCCAAAAAAAGAATGAAATTCTATTATTTAGAGCAACATGGATGAGCCTGTGTGACATTAAGTAAAATAAGTCATACACACAAAAAAAACACTGCATATTTCCACTTAAATGTGGAAACTGAAAAAGTTGATGTCATAGAATTGGAGAGTAGAATAATGATTACCAGAGTCTAGGAAGAGTGAGAAGAAGAGGGAATGGAGAAAGAATGATTAATGGGCACAGAGGTACAGCTGGATAGGAGAAATAACTTCTAATGCTCTCTAGCACAATGGGTTCTTATGGTTGATGATAATTAATTGAATATTTCAAAATAGTATAGAGAATAGTGAATGTTTGTAACACAATGTAATGATAAATTGTTGAGGTGATCAATAAATCAATTACCCTGATCTGATTATTTCACCTTGTTTACACATAGCAAAATGTCACTGTATCCCATAAATATGTACAATTATTATGTCCATTAAAATTTGTAAAATACGTGTATCAAAAGCTTTTTTCAAAAAGAATTCATGTTGAGAAAAAAATTCAATTTTGGACAGAGTATAACGAGACAGTAATACAGATCCAAGAACAGGTTTTGAATAGTTAACTGGATAGACTATTCTAGAGTTCAAGAGAAAGGGTTAGAACTGAGCACAAATAAGGAAATCATAATTTTAGGATGGAGCTTAAGTTCTAATATCCCCAAGACAATGACTGGAACTATAAAAAAAGACTGATTCTTGGTTAACTAATATTTAGAAATTGAGAAGAGGAGGAAGCAGAAAAGACTAGGGACAGCCAGTGAAATAGTATGAGTACTAAGAATATAGTATCCCCAAGACCAAATGAATAAGGGTTTCAAGAGTGATGGTCTGTATCAAATGCAGTTAAGATGTGGAGTAAATGTAGGATAGAAAATAAGCCCTAAATTGAACAACATTATGGTTTTCAATAGTCTTGGCAAGAGGTCCAGTGCATGACTGGAGGGATTAAATAAAGAGAATGAGAGGAAAGAAGGTGGAGACAGACCATCTCACCCCTTTTGAAGAGTTTTGGTGTAAAAGGAAGCAGAAAATTGGCAGTAGTAACTACCACGTCAAGGGCAGTTTATTTGGTTTTAAGATGGTGATGTTAGAGCACATTGAAAGCTGAGGGGAATGATCCAGTGGAGATAAAATCTAATGATAGCAAGGTAATGTTCTTGAGTGAGAGGAAGTGGGATCTAATGCACAAGTAGAGAGGTTGGCCAAGACAATAGAAGACACAGTACGAAAACAAATTTGGTGAAGACAGCACCTGATCTCTCCTGATTCTACTGTCTAAATGAAATAAGAATGGCATCTAGTGAGGTTGTGTGGGAGGGATGTTGGAGATTTGAGGACAGAAATTTGTGAAATTGCTGTCTAAGGAAGTGGAGGGTGAATGGACAGGAGGAATATGGTACCATTACCAAACAGCAGTGAGGGCCACTTGAAGTTGATGGTCAGGAGACCAGGCAGCATAGTGTGTGTTGGCTGCAGGTGGGGAAGAGTTAGAGAATTGAGACTTACCCGGGTTGGATATTTGCAAGATAAATACAATAGAGTGATAATAAAGTTGGTCATATCCCCAGTGTCTAGAACACAGGTTAACACAATAGATAAGATCCCTATACTTGTGGAGTTCAGGTTGTAGTGATGAATAAATATAAAAAGAAAAGAAAGTACAAATAAATTATCAGGTAGAATAGTGCTAAGAAGTTAATGATATTGAGAATAGGGCTTGGTAGCAGCTGAGTAGAGTGGTTGAAGAGGCTAGCACTAGAAAGATGACATTCAAATTAAGGTCTGAATGATGGGAAGCCAGCATTGTAAAAAAAGAGGAAGAAAGTATAGGTCAAAGGGATCACAAAGGCAAAGTCATTGAGACAAGATTTGTAAGGGATAATAAATATATTTAAAAATTGGTGACAGAGCAGTGTGCAATGGAGCACACCTGTAATCCCAGCCACTTCGAAGGCTGAGATAGGAGGATGGCAAGATGGGCAATTTAGTGACACTGTCTCAAAATAAAAATGAATGTAAAATGAAATAAAAGGTATGTAAATTGCAAAGCTATGTAGCTCAATGGTAGAACAATTACATAGCATATGTGGGGTCCTGTGTTCAATCTCTACTGAAAGAAAAAATAATTAGTGAAGATGTACTTGAAAGACTTTGGCCATTGATAAACACATGGTTAAAGGTGACAGAAACAGTTTCCAGGAAGACTCTCACAGGTGTCTACCCTGGGATGTGAATGTTTGTGCCACCACTGAGGGATTATAAGACATAAAAGCTGGTTTGAATGAGGGAGGATAATAAATTCACCTTTAGGATGTATTGTATTTGTACCTAGAACAGTGTCTGGTCCATAGGTAGCACTGAGAAAGTATTGTTAAATGCTTGAGTGAGGGGCCTTTGGAGCAGTTCAAAAAAATAGGACATATAATTTTTATAATCTTGAGGAAAAGAGAGAATATTTAACAAATGGGCAAACTAAGGCACAGAAAGTTTAGGAAACCTGTTCAGTATTTTCTAGTGAGTCAGTATTAACTGCCAAAATGAAGTCTAGCTCAATTCCTTTTTCATTCATTGCTCAGGTTATATAGTAATAATGCTTGTATTAATTCTGTTTTATTCCTCCACAAAAGGGAATATCCTCTGACAACAACAACCCAGTAACATTAACAGTAACCAAATCATGCCTTTGATAGATCTTAACATCAACCCCAACCAAAACAAGAATGATTAAAGCACAGATTAGTGAACAGGTTATATTTGCTGTCCTCTATGCCCTTGGTCTACTGGGTTAAAATAGGACAGTAGTTGGCAGATTCTAGTTAGTCAGATATGGAACTTCAGGAAAAGATGTGACCACAGGGGAAAATGTTTCAGACCTCTTCTTGCATTCATGAACTTGGACTTTGGGCCTAAGGTTAGGATTAGGTCAGTGCCCTACACTGAGTTGAAAGCAATTTGGGTTTTCTTTCTCCCAAGCAAGGAAAAACTACACTTGACTTTGATGTAACTATATATCTTAGGCATCAGATTTATATACTAAATATAAAACCCAGAGAGCCCAAGAGCCTGAGAAGATATACCAACAAGACTGTGCATTTAAGTATAGCAGAAAGTGCTTTACAGAACTCTTTCCCAGTCACCTCTGAGAATTTTCACTCCCTTTCAATACCAAAGGTAAGGGCACACACTAAAATATTATCAAAAATTTATTGAGAACACAGGTCAGAGATTGTAGATAGCTTTGCACTGAAACTTGTCTGTCTTTTGTTTGACAGAGCATTTCTTTTTGTCCTATTTCATTTGTTTAAACTACGGGAATTGAACCCAAGGTTTTATGTATGTTAGGCAAGCACTCTCCTACTGAGCTACATCCCCATTCCTTTTTATTTTCTTTTATTTGGGGCATGGATAGTCTGGCTAAGTTGCCAAGGCTGGCCTCAAACTGTTATCTTTCTGCATTAGCCTCCTGAGCAGTTATGATGACAAGCTTGTGCCATTGTGCCCAGATTTTTGTTGTTGTTGTTGTTCTAATTTAATACTTTTTTCAAGAGCAATTTCACTCTCTTTGGTCCAGTAGGAAAACATTTACACAATCTACCTAGCTAGTCCCTGAAGCCTTTGAGTGTACTACTGCTGGAGTTTAACTTTTCTGACAGATTTTATGTAACAAGTAGATTATCTCAGCAATAAAATTGCATAAAGACAAATGTTCCTCCTGATTCAGCCTACACTGAAATCCAAAGAACACTCTGTGACCTTCCTCTTCCTCTGGGTTGATAAGCACCCAAAGCCATCTTATACCCTAACTTCGCAAAGCCTTGGTCTTAGGTTTGAAAAATGAACATACCTGTTGCACATATATCTATATTCCTGAGGTACAGTTGTAACATTTAGCCAAGGAAGCTTCCCATTTCAATACCAAAAAATGCTCAAAAATGGTATGTAAAATAATCTTCAACCTCAGAGAACTTAAATAATCTGAGAGTGCTTCCAAAAGGCCCATGATGCATAGTAATTCATAGTGAGGACAATAGTAGTTGTCCTATAACACTGTTGACAACAGTAATAGACCACTTTTTAAAAAATATTTTTTAGATGTTGATAGACCTTTATTTTATTCATTTATTTATATGCAGTACTGAGAAATAAACCCAGTGCCTCACACATGCTAGGCAAGTGCTCTACCAGGGAGCCATAACTCCAGTTCCATCTTTCTTTTTTAAATAAGAAACAAACTACACATTTGAATTTCCAGGATATTGTAAAAGACCAAAATACTGTAGCTGGAAATAAATCTGGAGATCACCCAACTGTCTGCATCTCACCAGTAAAGACTCAAGTGATCAGGAGTTATCCTTTATGGTTGAGGTTCCATGGTAATCTCATTAGCTTGTGAAGTCCACAGGCATAGTGTTTTCCTCATTTTCATGACCCATAGATGTGGTCTCTGAAAGCAAACAGAATCACAGAGTGTGCTTTATCTACTCAATTATAGTTCATGGATAGCCAACTTTGGTAGATTGTATTCCTATTCCCAACTCTCCATCTTCTCCACTATAAGAATATTGTGCATTCAGACCCTTAGTCATGTGAGTTTCTGTGTCTCTCAATAGACAAAACCCATGTGCTTTGTTTTGGAATGTTTATGAATGTGATGTATGAGTTGAAGTTTTAAAGGTGCCTGCTTAGATTGTTCCTACTGCCTGCTATGAAAGCTATATAAATCAAATAAGTTCCATGGTGATTAAAATTTTTCCTAAACTTCCATGTAAACATTAATTCATATCATTTCAAAAAGTGTATGTGTATACATTATGTGTATGTCTTAATATCATCACCTGTAGAGGTGGAACTAGAGTTGTGCCTACATTCTCCTTCATCATGCCTCATTATGAGTCCCATATTTCCTTTACATGTTAATTCTCTACCTTAGGTCTTCTGCTAATAAGGTAAAGATAACTGTTGTTTAATTCAATGGCTATCCTGCACATGTGTTTGGCCCTCACCACCTAGAGTTGCACTTATTGTCTGGGAAATTATCTGCTATTAATATTTTCTTTATTCTTTTAATTTAATATTTTATTTGTCCTGTTTAGTTATACATGACACTATAATGTATTTTGGCATATTATACATACATGGAGTATAATTTTCCATCCTTGTGCTTGTGAATGATGTGGAGTTACACTAGTCATGAATTCATATGTGAACATAGGAAAGTTATGTTCAATTCATTTTACTGTCTTTCCTATTCTCATTCCCCCCCTTTCCTTCATTCTCCCTTATCTAATGTACTTCTATTTTTCCCTTACCCCACCTTATTGTGCATTAGCATCTGCATATCAAAGAGGATATTCAGCCTTTGCTGTTTTGGAATTGGCTTATTTCACTTAGTATGATAGTCTCCATTTCTGTCCATTTATTTTCAAATGCCATAATTTCATTTTTCTTTATGGCTCAGTAATATTCCATTGTATATATATACCACATTTCTTTATCCATTCATCTGTTGAAGGACATCTACATTGGATCCATAGTTTAGCTATTGTAAATTGAGCTGCTATAAACATTGAGGTGGCTGTGTCATCATAGTATGTTGATTTTAAGTCCTTTGGGTATAAACCTAGGAGTGGGATAACTAGGTCAAATGGTGGTTATATTCCAAGTTTTCTGAGGAAACTCCATATTGCTTTCCAGAGTGGTTGCACCAGTTTGCAGTCCCCCCAGCAATGTATGAGTGAACATTTTTCACCATATCCTTGCCAACATTTATACTTACTTGTACTCTTGATAATTATTATTCTGACAGGAGTAAGATGAATTCTCAATGCCATTTTAATTTGTATTTCTCTAATCACTAGAGATGTTGAACATTTTTTAAGTTTGTTTGTTCTATTAATATTTTCAAAATAGTACAATCCTCACAGGTTAGGCAGAAGTTGCTCACATTTGCTCTTATTATGTTCCTTGGTGATAACTTGATCATAAATTTACACATAGCTTAAAGGTGAACCAGGAAAATACAGTTCTTCTTTGGACAGAGCCATTCCAAAGAGACATATTTTATTGTAAGAGGAGGAGAAAGCATTTTACTGAGTATCTAGCAGTGTCTGCTACTTGTCTAGCCAGTAAAATACAATGTTAATTCTGCTCTTGATATGCTCATTCCTACCCCAAAGATGACAACTCCAAACCCATCTGGCTACTGCATCCAACTTGAATTGTATGTCTGGGTAACATGCAGTTGTCTCTGTGATTCAGATGTAGCTCCTTGTGGTTCAGTGATTCATTAACAGAAAGAATACCATCTGTGTTCTCCAACACCTGACAAACCATGGTTTAATAGAAACTGGATGGTTGTAGATGAGATGTCCTGTTCTTAAGTATCCCTTGGCACTTCCATTACCATAGATCTTGGGAAGGATGGAATGGAAAACAAATTATTCCAAAATCTCAAAGGATATTTAGGTAACTGAAAAAAAAAGAACATTGCTTTACCTTCCTAGGAGAAAGTAGCATTAGACAGAAGGAAAAATTCTTGGTGACAAAAGGCACTCTTTTTGGTGGTAATCTGTGAGGACAGACACTAGTTAAATAAAAGTTTTACTGGAAGTGTTGCAGGAGCAAAGTGAGACAAGAATTCAGAGCAAAGTTAAATAGCAGTTTGTTTAAAATAAGAACTTCTTGACTAGGTCATCTTTTTTTTTTCAATTTTTTTTATTATTGTAAACAAATAGGATACATGTTGTGTCTCTATTTGTACATGGAGTCAAGGCATACTATTTGTGTAATCATAAATTTACATAGGGCAATGTTGTTTGATTCATTCTGTTATTTTTTCCCTTACCCCCCACCCCTCCCGCCCCTCTTCTCCCTCTATACAGTCCTTCCTTCCTCCATTCTTACCACCCTCCTTATCCCTAACCCTAAACCTAACCTCTCACACCCACCATTATATGTCCTCATCGGCTTATCAGTGAGATCATTCGTCCTATAGTTTTTTCAGATTGATTTATCTCACGTAGCATGATATTCTCCACTTTCATCCATTTGCCTGCAACTGCCATAAGTTTATCATTCTTCATGGCAGAGTAATATTCCATTGTATATATATGCCACAGTTTCTTTATCCATTCATAAACTGAAGGGCATCTAGGTTGGTTCCACAATCTGGCTATGGTGAATTGAGCAGCAATGAAAATTGATGTGGCTGTATCTCTGTAGTATGCTGATTGTAAGTCCTTTGGGTATAGGCCAAGGAGTGGGATAGCTGGGTCAAATGGTGTTTCCATTCCAAGCTTTCTGAGGAATCTCAATACTGCTTTCTAGAGTGACTGCACTAATTTGCAGCCCCACCAGCAATGTATGAGTGTACCTTTTTCCCCACATCCTCATGAACACCTATTGTTGCTTGTGTTCTTGATAATCGCCATTCTAATTGGGGTGAGATGGAATCTTAGGGTAGTTTTGATTTGCATTTCTCTTATTACTAGAGATGTTGAACATTTTTACATATATCTGTTGATTGCTTGTATATCTTCTTCCGTGAAATGTCTGTTAATTTCCTTAGCCCATTTGTTGATTGGATTATTTGTATTCTTGGTGTAGAGTTTTTAGAGTTCTTTATAGATTCTGGAGATTAGTGCTCTATCTCAATTGTGAGTGGCAAAGATTTTCTCCCACTCTGTAGGCTCTCTATTCACATTACTGATAGCTTCCTTTGCTGAGAGAAAACTTTTTAGTTTGAATCTATTCCAGTTGTTGATTCTTGCTTTTATTTCTTGTGCTATGGGAGTCCTGTTAAGGAAGCCTGATCCTAAACCAACAAGTTGAAGGTTTGGTCCTACTTTTTCTTCTATAAGATGCAGGGTCTCTGGTCTGATTCTGAGGTCCTTGATTCATTTTGAGTTGAGTTTTGTGCAGGGTGAGAGATAGGAGTTTAATTTCATTCTGTTGCATATGGATTTCCAGTTTTCCCAGCACCATTTGTTGAAGAGGCTATCTTTTCTCCATTGCATATTTTTGGCCCCTTTGTTTAGTATGAGAAAATTGTATTTATTTGGGATTGTGTCCATGTCCTCTATTCTGTACCATTGATCTACCTGTCCGTTATTGTACCAATACCATGCTGTTTTTGCTACTATTACTTTGTAGTAGAGTTGAAGAAGTGGTATTGCGATACCCCCTGCTTCACTCTTTCTGCCAAGGATTGCTTTAGCTATTCTGGGTTTTTTATTCTTCCAGATGTATTTCATAATTGCTTGGTCTAGTTCTGTAAGGTACACCATTGGGATTTTAATTCGAATTACATTGAATCTGTATAGCACTTTAGGTAGTATGGCCATTTTGACAATATTAATTCTGCTTATCCAAGAACATGGGAGATCTTTTCATCTTCTAAGGTTTACTTTAATTTCTTTCTTTAGTGTTCTGTAGTTCTCACTGTAGAGGTCTTTCAACTCTTTTGTCAGATTGATTCCCAAGTATTTTATTTTTTTCTTGATGCTATTGTGAATGGGGTAGTTTTCCTAATTTCTCTTTCTGAAGATTCATCACTTTTGTATAAAAATGCATTGGATTTATGAGCATTGATCTTGTAACCTGCTAATTTACTGAATTCACGTATGAGTTCCACAAGTTTTCTGGTGGAATTTCCAGGTTCCTCTAATTATATAATCATGTCATCAGTGAACAGGGATAGTTTGAGTTCTTCTTTTCCAATTCGTATCCCTTTAATTTCTTTGGTTTGCCTAATTGCTCTGGCCAGAGTCTCAAGGATGATATTGAATAGAAGTGGTGAAAGAGGGCATCCCTGCCTTGTTCCAGGTTTTAGGGGGAATGTTTCCAGTTTTTCACCATTTAGAATGATATTCACCATGGGCTTAGTGTAGATGGCCTTTACAATGTTAAGGAATTTTCCCACAACCCCAAATTTTTCTAGTGTTTTGAGCATGAAGGGATGCTGTATTTTACCGAATGCTTTTTCTACATCTCTTGAAATAATCTTGTGATTCTTATCTTTAAGTCTGTCGATATGATGAATGACATTTATTGTTTTCCAGATGTTGAACCAACCTTGCATCCCTGGGATAAAACCCACTTGATCGTGGTGCACTATCTTTTTAATATTTTTTTGTATGCGATTTGCTAAAATTTTGTTGAGAATTTTTGCGTCGATGTTCATTAAGGATATTGGTCTGAAGTTTTCTTTCCTCGAGGTGTCTCTGTCAGGTTTAGGTATCAGGGTGATTTTGGCTTCATAGAATGAGTTTGGGAAGATTTCGTCCTCTTCTATTTCATGGAATACTTTGAGGAGTATTGGAGTAAGTTCTTCTTTAAAGGTTTTGTAGAACTCGGCTGAGAACCCATCTGGTCCTGGACTTTTCTTTGTTGGTAGGCTTTTGATGACCTCTTCTATTTCACTGCTTGAAATTGATTTATTTAAGTTTTGTATGTCCTCCTCCTTCAGTTTAGGTAATTCATATGTCTCTAGAAAGTTGTTGATGTCTTCGAGGTTTTCTGTTTTGTTGGAGTATAGATTTTCGAAATAGCTTCTAATTATGTTTTGTATTTCAGTCGTGTCTGTTGTGATGTTTCCTTGTTCATTCCGAATTTTAGTAATTTGAGTTTTCTCCCTCTTTCTCTTTGTTAGTGTGGCTAAGGGTTTATCAATTTTGTTTTTTTTTTTTTTCAAAGAACCAACTATTTATTTTGTTAATTTTCCCGATTGTTTCTTTTGTTTCAATTTCGTTGATTTCAGCTCTGATTATAACTATTTCCTGTCTTCTACTACTTTTGGGGTTGGTCTGCTCTTCTTTTTCTAGGACTTTTAGCTGTAGTGTTAAGTCATTTTTTTGTTGATTTCTACTTCTATTGTTGAATGCGCCCCATGAAATAAATCTTTCTTTAACTATTGCTTTCATAGTGTCCCATAGATTTTGATATGATGTGTCTTTGTTCTTGTTTACCTCTAAGAATTTTTTTATTTCCCTCCTGATGTCTTGTGTTATCCATTCATCATATAAATGTGTATTACTTAATCTCCAGGTATTGGAGAAGTTTCTGTTTTTTATTCTGTCATTTATTTCTAATTTCAATCCATTATGATCTGATAGAGTACAAGGTAGTATCTCTATCTTCTTGTATTTGCTACCTTTACCTTTGTGGCATAAAATATGGTGTATTTTAGAGAAGGATCCATGTTCTGCTGAGAAGAAAGTGTATTCGTTCTTTGTTGGATGGTATATTCTATATATGTTGGTTAAGTCTAAATTGTTGATTGTGTTATTGAATTCTATGATTTCTTGAATCAGTTTGTGTTAGATCTATTAAGTGGTGAGAGAGGTGTGCTAAAATCCCCTAGTATTATTGTGTTGTGGTCCTTTTGATTTCTGGAATTCAGAAGGATTTGTTTGACGTACATGGAGGAGCCAATATTCGGGGCATAGATATTTATAATTGTTATGTCTTGCTGATTTATGCTTCCCTTAAGCAGTATGTAATGTCCTTCTTTATCCCTTCTGACTAGTTTTGACTTGAAGTCCACATTATCTGAAATGAGGATGGATACTCCAGCTTTTTTGCTGTGTCCGGGTGCATGGTATGTTTTTTCCCCATCTTCACCTTTAGTCTATGGCTATCTCTTTCTATGAGATGAGTCTCCTGCAGGCAGCATATTGTTGGATTTTTATTTATAATCCAATCTGTCTGTCTATGTCTTTTGATTGATGAGTTCAGGCCATTAACATTCAGGGTTATTATTGTGATATGATTTGTATTCCCAGTCATTTGAGTCATTTTTGTTTTTTGACATGATTTGGTTTCTCCTTTATTTGGCTATTCCTTTAGGCTAGTTCCTCCAGTTGCTGATTTGCATCATTGTTTTTCATCTCTTTCTCATGGAATATTTTGCTGAGAATGTTCTGTAATGCTGACTTTCTTTTTGTAAATTCCTTTAGCATTTGTTTATCATGGAAGGATCTTATTTCGTCATCAAATCTGAAAGTAAGTTTTGCTGGGTATAAGATTCTTGGTTGGCATCTGTTTTCTTTCAGGGCTTGGTAAATGTTGTTCCAGGCCCTTCTAGCTTTTAGGGTCTGGATTGAAAAATCTGTTGATATTCTTATTGGATTCCCCCTGAGTGCAATTTGATTATTTTCTCTCGTGGTCTTTAAAATTCTGCCTTTTTTTGTATGTTAGGTATTTTCATGATAATGTGCCTTGGTGTGGGTAGGTTGTAATTTTGTATATTTGGAGTCCTATAAGCCTCTTGTACTTGGTTTTCCATTTCATCCTTTAGATTTGGGAAATTTTCTGATATTATTTCATTGAATAGATTGTTCATTCCTTTGATTTGTTTCTCTAAGCCTTCCTCAATCACAATAATTCTTACATTTGACCTTTTCATGATATCCCATAATTCTTGTATATTCTGTTCATGATTTCTTACTATCTTCTCTGTTTGGTCAACTTTTTTTCCAAGATTAAATATTTTGTCTTCAATGTCTGAGTTTCTGTCTTCCAGGTGTTCTATCCTATTGGTTATGTGTCGGGGTTTCCGGGACCCCCAGCCTTAGGCATGGTCAAGATGGCGCCTGACGCTGAGCCGAAAGCGGCCAGCTGTGCAGTAAACAACCAGCGAATTCCAATGATTGGCTAGTTAATGATGTGATTAGAGCATGCCCCCCTCGTGCACCCATCCTATGCTTGCAGCTGTCCGCGTTTACCTCGTGTACTCTCCCCTGATTGGTTGAAGTGTATATAAGCCTGGTGGGTGGGAGAGCTGAAAGAAGAAGCGGAAGAAGGGGAGAAGCGGAAGAAGCGGCGGCGGCAGAGGAAGCTGAGCTGGAAGCTGGGAGCGTGCGGAAGCTGGAAGAAGCTGGGAGAAGGGAAGCTGGGAGTGCGCAGAAGCTAGGAGTAAGAGAAGTGTAGGAGAGGAACTGTGCACAATAAACTTCCAAAGCTTCAGACATTTGTCGTGTCTCTCTCTGCGGCCAGAGGGGATGCGATAGTTATGCTTTCTATGGAGTTTTTAACTTGGTTTATTGTTTCCTTCATTTCAAGGATTTCTGTTTTTTTTTTTTTCAGTTTCTCTAACTCTTTATTGAAATGATCTCTTGCTTCCCATATTTGTTCTTCAGTTGTTGTTTGGTGCGATAATTTAATGCCTGCATTTGCTCTTTCTTCTCCTCGTTTGCTTCCCTGATTGTTTTAATTATGTACATTCTGAACTCCCTTTCTGACATTTCTTCTGCTGTGCTGTCATTTGGTTTTATTGATGTAGTATCTAGGTTTGTTTGGGACATTTTCTTCCCTTGTTTTCTCATATTGGTCAGATGTCAGTGGGACTCTGAGATTTTGCAGATTTCCTCTATTGGCTTATAGTGTCTCTGTAGATTTCCAGTGTATCACCTCCCAGCCTTCAGTTGTCTGAAATCTTGGAGGAACTTGATAATGCAGTGCTTCCAAAGAAAGCTGCCCCTAACCTGCTACTGGTTCCAGGGCTTGGAGCTGGTCTGTGCGGAAACACTCTCACTGGGGGGCCTGCTCCAAGAAGCTGGCCGTGTTGGAGGTGCCCACCATCGAAGTTTGCAGGACTACCTGGGGAAGTCTCTAGCTGCCCTGCCCTGCTCTAATAAGACACCTCTATCTGGGCCTGCCACCCAGGCTGAGCTTCATCCGGTTGGGGAGACTCACCCATGGCTCTATTTTAGTCCGAGTCTCTCAATGCCTCCCCTTCTTCAATCCTTGGTTCTGGAGCAACTGGAGATGCACTCACCCTTTGGTCCGCCATCTTGGATCGCCCCATGGGAAGAGCCTGCTGCCGGAGGGGGTAGGGGCGCCTGGAGAAATCTCTGGCTGCCCTGCCCTGATCCCAGAGGCTGCTTTGGTCAGAGATCTCTGCTGGCTCGGGGACTTCTGGCTGGTTGTGTGTAGAAAGGCTCTCACTCGACTAGGTCATCTTGATGTGTCCATTGAAAGATTAGTATATTTTGATGAGTAAATTTTGACAGAACCACATCAAAAAGTTAAAACATTCTGCCCAGTGCTGTGGCACTCACCTGTAATCCCAGTGACTCAGGGTGTTGAAGCAGGAGAATCACAAGTTCAAAGCCAGCTTCATAAAAGTATTGAGGCCCTAAGAAACTTAGTGAGACCCTGTCTCAAAATGAAAAATATTGGGTTGTGGCTCAGTAGGTAAGTGCCCCAGGTTCAATCTCTCATACCCCAACCAAAGTGAAAACATTCCTTTTTATTACATATGTATACATATTTATGCACACAGACACAACTTCTCTTTGATCCTCTTTTCTTTCATTCTCCCACTAGGTGATGTGGACATTATGTGTTTCCCATTGTGTGCTTCCTATATTTTTACATAATTCAGACCATATAGTGGTCTAAGACAGGCATCTTCCTGATGGAGTAAAATAATTCTCCAAGCCAAAGATCTATTTGTAACCATATTTAAAAGTAATTGAAATAAAAACAGTTATATTTCATCTAAAAGTTTTTCTCCCTCCTCCCCACCTCATGGACTGGCTCTTCAGATCTACACTACTGGTAGAATTTACTTTAAAATCCCCATTAATGTTTTAAAAGTAATTTCTTCCCATTAAGAGAGGGAGAATTGCTGCCAATGAGTGAGTGGGGTGTTGGCTGAAAAGAGGTGGAACAGAACAACTCCTCTCCATCGACTGTTGCTGCTGTTTGTACTTCTGTATTTTCTATTTCTTTTATTACAGCAGAAAATCAGATTAACTTCCAGATTGCAGCTGAAGAATGAACCAGATGCTTCTGGAAACAGTATGGACCTTCTCAGCTCTGGGTCCTGCAGGCAACAGATCTGCCCTATCCTGTGCAGGAGATTTCTTCTGAAGAGGGCAACCAAATCTGGCTTTCTGAAAGTCACCTTTTGTTACAGCATTTATTTGAGTGTCATGACAACTGTCTTTCTTAAAAACTGTTGACAGATTTTTGCTTTCTGTCTCTTGTCATTCTTTTTTTTAGGACAAGTGACATTGCCATAGCCAGGTGAAGAACTGTGGAGACCATGACCAAGAAAAGAATTGCTGTGATTGGGAGTGAATCCTGTGGACTCTTTTGTCAAGTGCTGCCTGGATGAAGACTTGGAATCTGTTTGCTTTGAAAGGACTGATGACATTAGAGGGCTGTGTAGGTATCCGGTAAATCTCCTTGTCCCTTAATACTTGAAGCCCTCCCTGCAGATGGGTGCATGCAACATTTTATCTCATATTGGGTAATATGAGAGCTTGATAGTGACTAAACCTGATAAAATGCTGCCTGTTGACATTACATCTCCCCACCCTACATTTATGAGGGTTTCTCTTTACCTCTGTTGGCTGCAAAATGCATTGCACGTGTCCCTTTTTTTCCTTTTCTATTGTCTATGAAACCCACAGACAATATTTTCATTTCATTAGTTTTTCTGTTTTTCAGAAGAGGAAAATGATCTGGTGAAGCAGGGAGGATGAGTAACAAAACAATATATATTAGAAAGCACAAAGGGATTAGAAAATATAGAGTGATTGTTTCTGATATGTCTAAAAGGCAAATGAGCTAGAATTACCTGCTAACAACTCCTTCCAGGAGTACCTCCCTCCAATCTTCAACTTTACTTTTTCTATTAAAAAATATTCAGGTCTTTTTCTGACATTTCTTGTCCTTGAATAAGGTATAAAATTTGATAGTATTGTTGGCTGTAAACTTCTTGCTTTGAGAAGTTCAAAGTCCTTTGTCTTCCAGAAGAGGGTAAAGTGTACTGACAAATGGGTTTTCTTGTCCTTACACATACTCAGTTTTAAAGTTAAATTGTTTTAAATTGTTTTAATATGCACATCCAACCCTACAACTTGTTAGTAACCATTGACAATATCATCTATTTAAATGGTATGCTTAGTAACTGCCAAAAAGTATCAGTCACCTTCATTGATCTCTAACTTGGTTTACTTTTAAACTCATTTTCTGGACAAGTGAATGGAATTGAGGTGTCACAGGTATATTTCACATCATAAAAACTAACACAGTGTTGGCCAGCTTCTTAAAAGTGGCCTAATGACATTTCTTAGTTGAACAAATATGTTGTATCTTGCTCCATTTTGGAAACTAATTCTGACTATAGTCTTATTCAGATCTAAAATGAATCCCCTTAGCAAATCCCTATACCTTTATCATAATCAGATGTGGGCTGAAACCCCCGTTAATTTGTTTTTAGTAACAGAAAATTCTACTCTTGAAATCCAGTCACACCTTAGTGTCGAGGTTAAGAGCATTATTTTAGATTCAAAGACTGTCATTTACAAGAAGTATGGCCTTGGGTATATCATTAAACCTCTCTGACCACTGCATTTTTAATCTTTAGAAAGGGATAATAGTAATACCCCCTTTGTACAGTGATCATAGGGAGTAAGTGATGAATAATTACATCCATCACTTATAAAAGTGACAGCTCTGCATACGGTTACATGTCAGTTATTATTCATGCCTAGAGTGAGACCCCCACATTTTGGGTCTCCTTAAGCATCCTAGCCAGGTTTAGCAATTACTGAATGGCAGTGAAATCAATTGAGACAGGGATGATGTTGGGAGTGTAGCCTTTATTCTGCCTGATTATAATTTTTTGCTTTTTAAACTCTAAAGGAATTTGAAGTTAAAATCTGCTGAATATACAGCCTGAGGATTTCTTTTTTATTATCCTCTGGGCAAAATTTCTACACCTTATGAACTGCTTCTATAAAAAAATAAACTTTCATTATAATGCTCTGACTTCTCTGACTTTTCTTAACACAGATAAACATATATGGCTCACTCTTATATTCTAAAACCAAGAATGATGCCTGGCATATATATCCTACCCAATATATGTATTTTTAATAAGTGGATTTTGAGAAGAAAGCTGTCCTGAGTGGCTGCTAAGAATGTTTAGGGAGCTATAGACCGTCCTTTTCACATTTTTCAGTTACATAGCTGTAGGTATTGTAAACATTCTTTAATGGACTGAACATATTTTGCATGTTGCTGGTGGTTACCTTGAGAACTTTTTCCTGAGATGTACATCTCTATCAGTTCCATGATTATTATTTGGAGTCTAGTTGTCCTTCCATCCCCCAAAACTTTTTTATAATTTGTTAGAGGTTTCATATGTAGAATCAATCTAAGCACATTGAAATTCCACCTCCACTGGAGGTGTCCCATAAGAACACTGGGAATTCAGGGTTTCTATTTTCTCATTTTTTGTGACAGTTTCCTGGGATTCAGTGTATTTTTATTTTCTTCTCTGGTAGTACCACTTACTCTCCTATCGTGATTCCTCTTTCATTTTTCTATCTGCCAAACAAGTATTTTCTCAGACACCAGTATTTCTATTTTCTGAACATGTTCCACCTACCAAACTGGTGTTGTCTCCTCCTTGTACAGCTGAAAACTTTCTAATAATAATTATATGAGCTCTCAAGACATTAATTTCAATCAATTCTTGATCTCTTCTTTAACATTAAGTAAGATTGATGGTAGAAAGTAAGTTGTGATATGATATATATATCAGTTTACTCTGATGTTACCTTATGAATGAAATTACTTGAAAAGTTAATAAAATTTCTTTCAAAATGCTAAGGATTTAATAAGTACTCAATGCTATAAAATAATCTTGATATTTTTGAGTCAAACTGCAGATCTAAAAATCATTAAAGCATGCTAAACTGTGCTTTTCAAACTTTAATGTACACATGAATTACTGGAGATTCTCATGAATTAATTTGGAGTATACCAAAATTCTCCATTTCTGATAAGCCCTAAGTGATATTTATGCTGATGATCAGATAACTATTTCACATAGTAAAATTTTAAAGCATAGCAGATAGACAAATAGTTGCCATGTGGGCACAATATAATATAAAATGGTACTGTTACTATTTAATCAGAAAATTAAATAATATACACCCTTTAATGAAATATGTTTTTTTAAAAAAATCATAAATTTCATAACTCCTCCTTCATCAAAAAAATGGCAAAAAAGATAAAAAGACAATAAATGGATTGAAAAACACTTAAAAGGATATATTTGTCCACTTTTCTACATATTTAAGAATTAATCACTGGGAGAACATTAACAAAAAATGATGTCAGCCCATTCATGAGATTCTGGTTATGTCGATCTGGAGTCCCAATAAAGCAATATAGGAAACATGAACAACTAAAATGTTAATTATGGCAGAGATATAGTCATAAACACAACTTAAATGAATACTTTGGTTGAAATAGGTAAAATAAATAAGAAAATACTTGAAAGAAGACTGCTGAAAACCTTATTAGGAGTCAAAAAGAAATAATTATTAGGCAGACAAATGAGTGTGGTCAATTTCGGATTCCTAGACTAAATAATTATTTAATGAGAATTGGGAGGAAAATAAACCTGAATGTGGGAAATCCAACACTCTCTTTTGTGGATATTTAATGTTTTGTATTACCCACTCTCCTAATATTTATTCATTTCTGTAATAAAAAGGAAGGAGAGGGTCCAAATTGGTTAAGGTGATTTTCTATAATCAAAAAGAATTTAAATGTAATAGATTTGAAAACCTGTGGTTTGTGACATTTCAGTGAGAGTGTAATAGGCTGGATTCATAATGCATTATTTTATTGGATTACCACCTTAACCCCATGAAGTAATTAATTGGAAATTTTTGAGGAAGCAAAAAGTTTGTTGTAGGAAGGAAGACACTGAATTAGGGATTAATGTCATCTGAACCAGTGCTTCTCAGTTTTCATGTGCATCTGAATCAGTTGAGGATTTTGTTATATTAGTTCTGATTCATTAAGTCTAGGGAGGGGCCTAAAATTCTGCATTTCTAACAATATCCCTAGTGATCCCCTTTGTGCTGGTCCACAGACCATACTTTGGGAAGCAAGGATCAAGAACAGTGTTTCTCAAATTTCAGTTATTTTTTCTTAAGCATTTAAATTGTTTTCATTTTTATTTTATGAATAATGCTGACAGTAACATCCTTTAACAATAATCTTCATTTGCAAGTCTGAATATTTCTTTATAAGGCTACGTAAATTTCAAGGATTTTTATATACATTGCAAAATTACTCAGAAAATATTACACTAACTTATACTTTCCCTAGTATGTTTTGATCTAACCCATTTTTATTCATTTAAATTATTGTTACCCAGCAATAGTAACAATGGGGTAAATAACAACTTATACTGGAAAGAGACTTAGTACATTTTCTTGAGAGCAATGTCTCAATATATACAAAAATTCTTGAGACTTATTCATTCAGCTGGGAAGTTCTCATTTGGAATTTCTTGTGATGGCCATCTGATCGGTGCTAAGACTGAATGTAATGTGACTACTTTGTTCACATGTTTAGAACTTTAGGTGGGATAGCTAAAATTTCTGGGGGCTATTTGAATATTTCTCTATCCTATGTATTTTCTTCCATGTGCCTAGGTTGGGCTTCCTAACAGTATTGTGGTCTCAATGTAGTTGGATTTTTTATAGTAAAGATTTAGAATATCCCCAAAAAGCCCAGGTGTTCAAATCTTGGTATCCAATGCAGAATTGTCCAAAGTTGGGTCCTTTGGAAAGTGATTCTTTCATTAGGGCTCTGACATCATCAATGAATTAATTCATTGACAGCTGAATGGATTACTAGGCAGTGGTAGAAACTGTAGCAGGTGAAACATGGTTGAAAAGCAGATCATGGGTTCAGGGGGGTTACCCTTGGGGACTCTGTCTTGTCCTGGGCCTCTTTCCCCAACCCCTGCTTCCTGGCTACCATGAGCTGAGAAGCTTTCCTCTGCCATACCTTCCACCATGGTTTTCTGCCTTGCCTGAAGCCAAAAGCAGTGGAACTGAAACCTCTGAATCCATGAGCCAAAAGGATTCTTTCTCATTGTCAGGTATTTGGGTCACAGCTGCAAAAGCTAAATTCTTACATGGCTGCTGGGTTCCACCAAAGTGAGCCTTCTGAGACACCCAGGTGGTAGATGCAAGGCTACTTATTACCTAGTATTGAAAGACATTCAGTGCCATTTCAACTGTATACTGTTGGTCAAAAGCAAGTCATAAAGATACTGAGATTCAAGGGGAAGAAACTACACAGAGGCCCAAGTACTGGGAGATGTATGGAGGTGGTGTATGTGTAGACTTTTTTTTAATTGGCATTTATTTCAGGAAATTTTTCAACTGTTCACTGGCTATTTTTAAATCATGAAATTAGTTCTCAAGTTGCCATGAATACTTCTAATTTACTGCAGGAAAATCCTGAAGAAGGGAGAGTCAGTATCTACAAATTGGTGATCATCAATACTTCTAAGGAGATGATGTGCTTCAGTGACTACACCATCCCAGATCATTATCTTAACTTCATGCACAATTCCCAGGTCCTTGAGTATTTCAGGATATATGCCAATGACTTCAAACTTTTAAAGTATATCCAGTTCAAGGTAGGCAGTTTTGTGGGTGTCTTTGTGCTTGAAGTTCTTCATGAAATAAATGAATAATGTGGCTTCATTTACCAGTGCTTATGTGTAAATATTAGCTTGATATGCTCAAGTACAAAGACTCCACTCTTTGATCTCTCTCTAAAATATCCCTGGGAGAGTCTCTCATATATTTTCACTGCAGATACAGAAAGATAACTGCCACCAGTATTTTCATTGTCTTCATTTCATACTCTGCTTATAATAAAGGAGATGAGGGGAATGAATAGGTATGGGAACTTTAAATCTTTCTGGTTCCACTTTTCCACTATTGCTTTATTCTTTTATACTTTATGAGGCACTTTTCAATATATTATTTTATGTGATCACCAAAAAACCTGGTGAAGTACTTAGTGACTCAGAAGTTATTGAGGAAGCAAAGAAGTTAAATCTGGTGGAGAGAGCAGAACACTGAATTAGGAAACAAAACCCTAAATTATGGCCCTTGTTCTTACCACTAATTAACTTGTGACCTGAGATGAGTTAGTTTCTCAACTTGAATTTATCATAATTTTCTTTTTATGTAAAAGAAGATGATTGTACTGTATGACTTTTGGTTCCTTTCTTCTCTAAAGTCTGCTGTGAATTTCCCATAATTTAAAATCATGACCATAAACAGATATATCACCTGGCTTAAAGTTCAAAACTTCCACCTTTTTCTGTTTATCAACAATAATAAAATGGTAATATCTGGTGACAATTTCCAAAGTCAGACATTTATAGCCCAGTGATGCATCTTTGACCTGTTTAAGTGACAGTTCTTGAACAAGTTTGTTAATGTACTAAGCAGTGATGATGCAAAGACAAAATAATAAGTAACTTAACTAAGTAACTGTGTTTAAAGACAGAAAAATGAAGAAAATTATTATTATACATATAAGTAGCAAACCAAGTGATAAGTGCTGTAGAGATCTATGCATTGCAACTCAGAAGAGGGATGTTTAACCCATCAGGGAAGAGGAATCAAGTTCCAGGAAAGACTTTTAGAGAAGATAATGTCCAAGCTGAGTCTTGAGTAGAAAGGATTCTACCAAATGAAAAAGAAATAAAAGGATGATCCAAGTAGAAGCACCAACTTGTGTGAAAACACATGACAGGAACTATAAATAGTACAGGATGGTTTAGGCTTAGTGTCTCTATTATTCAACCAAGACATTATAGCCAAGGCCCTAGAAGCTCAATGGAATGCATTCTTGATGTTTCCTTAGGCTGGCAGAGTAACCCATATTTATTGCTTTTTTTAAAAAACTAAAAATTATACCACTATTTCCCTATCTCAAAGCCTCTTTCTCTATAATTATTTGTAAAGTGGGCATATGTAAAAGGCAAAGAGAGATTCCTTTAAAAAATAAGGGCCACTGAAATATTTTCCTGCTCTAAAATGAAAGGGAGCCTCATAGTCACATGTTTGAGGTTAGTCAAAGAGAACAGAATTTGGGTGTCAGAAGACATCAGAGAGTTTGGGGATGTCTGGGGTTAGTGAAGGAATAGATGTTTAGTGCATAGAGTTTCACAGAAGTACAGGAGAAATTCAGAATTTATTCAGGTGCTACAATGCCTTAATACAGAGACTAAAAATCCTCACAAATCCTACTTTTCTAGAGGCACAGGAGAGTACATTAGTCTGTCAACTCCATTTTACTTTATCTGCCTTATAGAAGTCTTCCCATTTGGACCACAACCTCAAACAAAACTGTTCTTTATGGAATATGAAAATCAAATATTCTTGCAAAGACCCTAATGATGTGATGGCACCAGTGGTATCAACATTTTGTGTAACATTTTGCAGAATAAGTCATGTCTGGGAAGATATACATTGTACTGGTTATGGTTACAGTCCCCTGTGTATGTTACTTTTCTTTCAGACCACTGTGTACAGTGTGAAGAAGAGGCCTGATTTCTCTACTTTAGGTCAATGGGAGGTAGTCACTGAGTGTGAAGGGAAAAAGGAGGTTAATGTCTTTGATGGATACATGGTTTGCACTGGCCATCACACTAATGCAAACTGACCCCTGGAAAGCTTTCCAGGTGAGTGACCTACCAGAAACTTAACTAAGAAAGGAGGTTGACCCTCAAGCCATGCCTTTGAAACTGAGGAATAGAAGGTTGTCGTCTGAGTGATTTTCACCTTGGGGTGAAATAAGGCTTACCCTAATTGTGCATGTTCCCTTGAAAATGGAATAATTTGTATTATTGTCATTTGGATATGGTAATTTTAGAGTTTAGAGGTCTGTGAACAATCATGCCACCACATAATGCCATTTCAGTCAATGCTGGAATACATACAGAATGGTGATCCCATAAGATTATAATGTGGACTGAAAAATTCCTTTTGGTTGAGTAGTATTATAGCTATTATAATATCATGGTGATGTTGATATACAAACCCATCTGCATTGTCAGTTGTATAAAATTATAGCTCACACAATTTTGTATATGGTACATAATAATAATAAACAACCATGTTATGGATTTATGTATTTACTACATTTAGCGTAGAGTATACTGCTTCTACTTATAGAAACATTTACTGTAAAACAGACTGCCATGTTACACCAACTAGTCTCACATGTCTCATGTTTATTGTGGGTCTTGATTGCATCAGGAGGCCATATCAAGTGACTGGCCTAAATAATCTATGCTTACATAAGTACTTCTGTGATGTTTTCACAATAATGAAACCAACTTGCAGCAAATTTTTGAGAATGTATGTATTTCTAACAAGTAGAATATGATTGTATTTAGTTTCACAATGACTTTGGTCTTCTTAAGGATCAAAAAGAAACACTGTGGAACTCTTACACAGCTTTGGTTCAGATGTGGAATTTTTAAGTGATTGAGAAAACAAACAAATATTGAGTTTCTAAAGGTTAAATGAAAGCTTGAATAATTTAGTTTCAGTTTGGGGCCTGAACTTTCTTTTTCTAAAAAAAAATGCACTTTATGTATGTCCTAGAGTATACAGAAACATATATACACTAATTGAAATGGGAGTATGTATCTAAGCGAATGAAAAGACAAAAGAGAATGGCAGTTTTCTGAGGCAGTTTGGATTTGTGTATCTGCAAATACAAAATACAAACTACTTATGATAAAGGAATCACAAGTTACTATTGTAACTATTAGGGCTATGGAAGAAAAAATAAGCAAATGTATTCAGAATGACAATAATAGCTGAATAAGGGGAGATCATATGGAGAATATGTGCTTCAACTTTAAATTCTACAAAAGTATGAATTTACATATGATATCCATCATATAAACTATCATTCAATACTTATTTTATGTTCTCTTGCAGGAATTGAGAAGTTCAAAGGACAGTACTTCCATAGTTGAGACTATAAAAACCCAGAGGCATTGGCTGGAAAAAGTCTTTATAATTGTTGGAAATTCTGGAGTAGATCTGGCTGTAGAGATTAGCTACACAACCAAGCAGATTTGAGTCAATGATTTACTTTGCTTCATTCTATCTTCAGTCTTATCAAGAAGGTAGACCCAACAGAGTATGGATGGCTGCACATTGCCTATCAGTACCAGTGGTAAATATGGGGCTTGGTTTCAATGCCTCAATTGGCATCATGATTTATGCTAATGGAGGGGCACGATTACTGGTTAGAGTTCCACTATTCATTTGGCTTTATACTAAGGAATAAGTTCACTACTTCAGGCTGCACTCAGAATCCCAGTTAGGGCTGGGGCTGTAGCTCAGTGGCAAAGTGCTGGCCTGGCATGTGTGAGGCACTGGGTTCCATCCTTAGCACCACAGGAAAATAAACAAATAAAACAAAGGCATACTGTCCATCTACAATTACAAAAAGATTTTTTTAAAGAATCCTAGTTAGCCTCTCCCTGGCTTTGATGAAGACCAGGTATTTGCTGGAAGAGCTTGTGTAAATGCAATATTGAGAGTGTGAATTGTCCATTGACCAGAAGAAATGCCATGTTCTCATATAAAGGAAGGCACATTTTGGTAATTAAAAATTTTTATTTGACAGGATGGTGGGTGATTTTCCTTTTTGCCATTCAAATGGAAAAAAAAAAGAAGCAATCTAATCTTTCCAAAAACATATGGATATCAGCACTTACCCACTGAGCCACTTCCCCAGTCCTTTTTATATTTTATTTAGAGACAGGATCTTGCTGAGTTGATTAGAGACTTGCTAATTTGCTGAGGCTGGCTTTGAACTCATGATCCTCCAGCCTCAGCCTCCAGAGCCACTTGGATGATAGTCCTGCACCACTGATCTCAGCCTATTCCATGATTTTTAATGAGTCCTATAGGTGATAAGTGCTAGTGAAGTTCAGAGGATGGAGAGAGAATTCTCAACCTGAAAGGTCAGTGATGTTCTCATAGAGGAAGTCTACTTGATCTGGATCATAAAAATGAATGTGCTGAGGAGAATTTAAAAGAGGAGAACTTTTCAAGCACATTAAACAGAAACATGGATCACAGTGAAATATATTCTTCAACAGTTTTTGGGAAGGAAAATGGCAGAAATTTTTTTAAAAAGATTGTACAGAACCAAAATGCCACACTAGTGAGTTTGAACTTAATCTTGAATAAAGTGCGAGTACTTTCAGATTGTGAGCCAGAATGATAAAAGTAAACAATATTTTCCATGCATTAGGTATTCCTCAGCACCAGGAGTGGGACATGGATCCTGAATCATGTAGGGGATCATGGATATCCTTTTGATGTGGTACATTTTTCTCAACTTAACATCTTATATCAAAGATATGTGGCCAAGCATTAGCAAATACATTTTTGGAAAAAAAGTATGAGTAAAAGATTTGATTATGAAATGTTTGACCTGAAGCATAAACACAGGTATGTTCTCAGGATGGGAATGGAGTTGATAATGGCTAAGATACAAGAACAAGAATGGTTCACACAGGCTAACAGAGCTATCTCTACCCATACATTAAGAAAATCCAGGGGCTGGGGTTGTGGCTCAGTGTTAGAGTGCTTGCCTAGTATGTGCGAGGCCCAGGACTTGATTCTCAGCACCACATATCAAATAAATAAATAAAATAGAAAGAAAAAAGAAAATCCAGAGAATTTCAAATTCAATTTTTACCTTATCAATCACAGAAGAACAAGATCTGTTGGTTTGAAGGATTTCTGTCACTTATTCTCATTGGCATTAACCATTTTCTTATTCTCTCAGGTATCAGTTCTTTTAATATTGTGCCCAACAACAACAGAAAGATAGTACAGGGCAGTGCAACATTCAGTCAGTCAACAAATATGGGGCACCTGTTGTGAGCAAGGCATTATATTGGGCATGAAATACATAGAGAAAAGACATGATAATACAAATAATACCTTAACTTTTTTGAAGTGTTTTTAAAGACAAGAACAGTGATGAGTTATATGTATTATCTCATTTAACCCTCACAAATGGCCCTGGGGGTCTGTACATTTTTTATGACTATTTTACAGATTAAAAAAATTGAACCTAAGTGAAACTAAGTAATTTTCCTGAGGAAAACATGGGTAACAAATGGAAGACTTCAGAATGGATCTTACATTAAAAATATAAATGAGAAGACAGACAACAGTATATGACAAAGAAATGCATAGGATGCAGAGTATAAAGAATGAGATTCTCATACAGCCAGGAGAACCATTGTGAAATCATTTTTATATACTGACTTTAAATGATTTTTTCTGTCTAATCTCTCATTTTTGAAAATGTTCAGATCTACAGAAAAGCAGTTCAATAATAAATACATTGAGCATTCATATATCTTTTACCTAGATTCACCTATCAAATATGGCCATATTTGCTTTTTCTGTTTTCCCTTTTAGAAGATAGGAAGATCCAAAAAATATGTAGTATACATACATACTTAAGAACATTTTTTTAAAGTAAGTCAAAATCATTAATATATACCTAAGAAAAAGGGCACTCTGGTATATACCATAATACAATTATCACATTTGGGAAATTTAACATTGATAAAATACATTATCTAAAATATTGGCATATTCAAATTTCCACAGATGTCCCAATAATATTCTTTTATTTTTTCTTTTGGGTACTAGGGATTGAACCCAGAGTCATTTTACCACTGAGTTACATTCCCAGTCCCTTGTATTGTTTTAGATAAGGTCTCACTAAGTTGCTTAGGGCCTTGCTAAATTGTCTCAGCAATTTGAAATTAATTAGTGAGATGACACTTGGATGCTGTGTTTTCAACAACTTTTTCATTTAGTTATTTAAGCATGAATATCTTTTGTAGTTGCAAAACAAATTGAGATGTTATGGAATAATAAGAGGTACATAAATAGTGTCAGCATGTAGCATTCTAATTATAATATCTTAGAATAGCAAAAGGCACATTATAGCCTGAGACCTGCACATAGTCTGATATATCTAGACTATATGGCAAAGGTAGATGAGTAGTTAAATATATCTGTAGGTCTATTATGTAAGAAACTTTTTGTATGCTCTGCTAAATAAAAAGTTTGGGGGTTTGGGATTTAGCTCAGTGGCAGAGCATTTGCCTAGAATTTAAGCAAGTGAGTGACATAATAATAAATCTGTAATAAAAGTATTGTAGAATGACCACAGCACCTGACACAATAATATTCTTTATAGCTTTTTATTTTATTTTCTAAATTGAGGATCCTAAAATCATGTTTAAACTTGCCTTTCTATTCTAAGGCAAACTGTATAGAAGGCAGATAGGAAGGGAGCCCTAAAGACAACTGTAATAGTTCAGGCGAGATAGGGAGGAAACAAAACTATTCTGTGTAATCTTCCTTTTTAAGGGATAAAGAGCATAGTCTTGGTAAGCAGATATGAGACAATTTTGTGACTTGGCCACCTATGTAAATGGTGGTATTGCTAGTGAAAGGGAATAGGTTTAGAGAGAAAAATGAAATCATGAGGTTGGGATGCAGAAAAGAATCTTCCTAAAAGTTAGAATCAAAGCAAATTAAATTCAACAAATCAAGGATAGTTGTAAACCATACAATATTTCTGAGACTAGGCCAGGAAGATAATGGAATGAGGACTGTCAGAGCCTACTGACTTAAAGTTCAGAAATTAAGACTCTTTTAAAACTGAATTAAGACTTTTTTTTTAAAGACCCATGATACTGGAAAATTGGCTTACTTATTTTGATACCCTTATTCCATGCTGTCTCTAGAAAACACTACTTACCATGTCCAAAGTATCCCAAAAGAGTTTATAGAAAGCTATTTTAATAGAAATTCTAAAATACTAGGCTGTATAACATTGGTCAAGTCACTTCACTTCTCTTGACTTTGGTTTCCACATCTATACAACCTAGATAATGACACCTATCCTATCTCCTTCATAGCGTTTGTGTGATTGTCAAGTTAATGAATGGAAATATAATTTAAATTCTAAATTGCTATATGGATGTAATTTATTACACAGTTTGGGAAATGAAATTCTAAATCTACCTCTTGCACCTTTGGAATTACAAATGGAACTGAACAGAATATTAACAGACAAGTTCTGCCAGACTTAATAATATGTGTACAGAAACTATTGGCCTATGGCCTTATGATACAACAGAGTGTTAGTATTATTTAAGAAACCACATATGCATTCCTCATTTAAGACTCTTCTTCCTTCGCTTCTCCAGTGCTTTCCCCTTTCAGTGACTTCTAGCCCTAAAAAGCTGAGGTAAAGTAGAACTTGTATAAAGTAGAACTTTTCCAAATTTCATTGGTAGACTGAGTGGAAACCATTGACATTGTTTAACCACCTCCACCAAAGCAAAAATTTACTTACATGATTTATTTCTCTCTTTCCCCTTCTTTCCCTCTTTCTTGGTCACTCTCATTTCTCCTCTTCATCTTTATCAGCACTCATAGAGTTCTGAGCCAGCATCCAACAATAGATGATGATCTGCCAAATATATAATTTCTGACTTGGTAAAAGTTAAATGATATGTGAAGGAATTCACAAAGACAGCTGCCATATTTGAGGATGGCTCCAGAGCAGACAATACTGATGCTGTTATCTTTGCCACAGGCTGTAGGTTTGCCTTTGCTTTTCTTGAAGTTTCCATCAAAGTGGTCAAAAACAAGATATCCCCATATCAAAAGGTCTTCCCCCAACCTAGAAAAGTCAATTCTTGCTATCATAGGCCTGACTCAACCCTTTGGAGCCATTATGTGCATTGCAGAGCTCCAAGGATGCTGGACCACTCAAGTATTTAAAGGTAAGTGACTGTACAAATTGACTACTTAATTACTTGATTATGTTTAATTGTGTTTATGTACTTGCTTTTAAATAGCAGTATGTATGACTGAAATATTGAGAGTTGCATAATATTTGGCATAAAATTATTACTAGAACATTTATTTTTAAGTGACTCTAAACTAGTATTTTATAACCATAAACATATATTAGAATCACCTGGGATATTTTCCAAACTTAATGATGCTTTGATCTCATCCCTGGTGATGCTTATTCAGTACATCTGGGTGGACAGGCATAAGATTTTTTGACAAAATTGTTCCCCAGATGATTACACTCATCTAAATTTTGGACAACTGGCGTGTATTTGTGAAGTTAAAGAATGCCATCTTTCATTATAGAGAATGTCAAATATAGAAATGGTGTGACTTAATTTCAGATAGCAAATTAACACCTGGTAGGAGACTAGTCCAGAATGTAGAATATTCAACATTCAAATCCTCACACCCTTTTTACATACCTTCTTTCAGTTTTGGCTAGGAGTACTAGAAAAAACTTTGAGGTCTGGGATAATAGGCTCAATATGAGTCAGCAGAGGATAAGGCTTCTAAAAGGCATGATTAAATCTCGCATCATCAAAAAATTATTATGTCCCAGAACACATAATTGTTCTCTAAATTGATCAGACTACCACCTGAAAACATTATAAAATTGAAACTGGAATTCAATGAATAAGGAGAGAGATAAGAATGATTTAAGGAATGAGAAAACATATTATTTGAAATGCAGATGAATTTGCTGGAGAAGTTTAGGCAAAATAAGTTAAAATCTGGGGGGGATCTGAGAGTTCCCTTCAAATATTTGAAGGAATAACCTACTTAGTAGGGCAAAGAGTCAAACTAGAACCAAGCAGTGAAATCTTGAGGGTTGAATAATATCAGCTTAACATTAAAAAATAAAAAAGAAAAGACCTTTTCCTTTTTTGTCCATATAAAGGTTTTTTTCTTAATTTTTTGTTTTTAGATATACATGACAGTAAGGTGTGTTTTGACATTTTATATACATGGCGTGCAACCCATTCCAATTTGGATCCCATTCTTGTGGTTCAACATGTGGAGTTACACTAGTCTTGTATTCATATATAAGCTAAAAGGCTGAACTGGTCTGTAAGACCAGTATGACAGCCATATCTCTTTTCTCTTGTAACATTATACCAAAATGTGCAGGGAAAGTCAGGATTTCAGAAAGTCAGGATTACACAAATACAGCATGCCTTACAAATGAGAGTAGACCTTGAAAGACCCCTTACCATAGAGCTTAATTTAGACTCTCTTCATTCCCACATTATTTTGGGACTCTGGAAAAATAAACTTCAATTCCTCACTGTTCTTCAACAACATTGTTCAGCAAACATTTACTGATATCTCAGTATATATGATCTCCTAGGTTCAGAAAAAAACAGTAAAACAAAAAATTCCTATTTTCATGGAACTCAGAGTCATAGAAGGAAGATAGACAAGAAACAAACATTTAATGTGTTCATTCACTTCACACATATTTACTGCATTCTAAGCAGATGATCTAATAACAATGTAGAGGAGCTACTATGGGAACAGTGGGCAAGAAATACCCAATTCTTCCATGGATTTATACTAAAAGAAAAAAGAAAATTTTGATATATGAATGGGAAAATCACCAATATTTACATAAAGTTAGGGGAAAATGACAGTAAATTGAGTTCTGGGTATTACAAGTAATTGAGAATGTTGGGAAATAATGTCATAGAAATTAAGGAAAATGAAGTCAGGGGTACTTATAGAGGTAATATCAAGAAAGTTCTTGGCTGCCATGCAAGAAGTTTTTTTTTAATTGTCCACTGTAGAGAACCACTGAAAGATTTTAACTGAGAGAGGAGAACTCAAATCAGATTTGCAATTTAGAATACATGTTAGAGGGAGTAAAATGTGAATGTCAGTCCAAGTAAGACCTCATGAAGCCTTTAAACCAAAGTAATGGCAATGTAAATGAATAGGAGGTGACAAACTTGAATGAAACTTCATAGGAACTTTTAAAAGGATTTGGTGAGAATACATGTTGGGGATAAGAGAGAAAAGAATCTGCCCAGGTGCTGTGGCCATTATTGTAAAATAGAAATATAAAAAGGGGATCAAGATTTGGAGGGAGATAAGAAATGTGATACAATATTTGTCTAAACAAGATAACATGGGAAGTTAATGAATTCAAAGAGAACTGCATCACAGAATGTTGTAAATATTTTTGTCCATCAAATCTTAACAGATTTTTGTTATTGTTGTTTATGAACTGTCACCATCAAGAAATAGTTCTCCACCCCCTCCTCCATAAAATTTCAAGCAAATAAATGCAAGATTTACTTGCATTTATTTACTCCCTCTGAACTGTATTCTAAATTGCAAATCTGATTTGAGTTCTCTCCCAATCAAAATCCTTCAGTGGTTCTCTATAGCCTACATTAAATACAAATTTCTTGCATGGCAGCCAAGAACTTTCTTGATATCACCTCTTTGAATACCCTATAAGAAGTAATTGGAAATTACTTCTCAAAATGTATTTCTTGAGCATCCTAAAAGACCTGTGATTAATTTCAAAGGAAACATTCCCATTCTTCCTTATTGATTTATAAGTAATAATTTCTGTAGCTAAGATCAGAAAACACATCAGAAAACACAGTAAGCTCTGAGTATTGAATTTCCAACTTCTGTGTTTCAGGAGGAACTTATCAAGATAGTTAATGGAGTGTGCCCAGAAAAGGGCAACAAGAATGTCAGAAAGCTTGAAGCCTGTTATATAAGAAACCTGTGCTTGTTATCCAGATAATGAGAAGATTAAAGTAGTTATGACAGGTGCTTTTCACATATTTTAAGAACTGACAGGTGTTAAAATTCATTTCTGTGGCTCCAGAAGGAAGAGCTAGTTCCAATGATGCAAGTGGAATAGAAGTAGATCTGGGGATCAGTACAAAAAATAATGTTCCAGCAGCTACAGCAATCAATTTTATCATCTCCTTAGATGGTGGTGATATCTCCAAGACCAGAGACTTTTAAGGAGGAATGAGTTTGTCACTTGATATTGTATTGTAGAAAGGATTGGACTGAGTAAGACACATTCCTGTACTGAAATTCTACATTCCAGAATTTTGTAGAGTAACACTTTAGGATTGTGACTTAAATTTTCATATGGCATAGTGCCAACATATCTGGTCATAAGACTATATATCTGGGCAAAAGGCTTATTGTTTGAGCTAGAGTTGTTTATATGAACTTAAATGTAATTCTGCCTTTGTCTAGCCATGTCCTTGGTGTTAGATCCTAGTACAGAAACTGTTTGTATATTAATTCTTATATTTATTTGTCAAGATTGGGTACTATGAGTTACTGTTGACCTTACCCCCCACACAAACTCCTATCTAATAAAAGAGGTCAGAAGGTGAGACTTATCTTCCATAGGACTTTAGCATAAAATGTGATTGAGAATTTATGTTTACTTCTTTTGCTCTCTATTGTATAAAATAGCTTTTTTATTAAGATACCTGTGTAGGTGCATTTCTCCAGTCCTCTCCTTTTTGGAGATGGCATTTTATTACATTGCTCAGGCTGATTGAACCCCTGGACTCAAATTATCCTCCTACTTCAGCCTCCCAAGTGCTGGGACTTCAGGTTGTGTCACCACATCCGACTTGCCTCTTGACCTTATGTCTCATTTTCCATGTGCTTTTAAGACCATTTTTCATTTCCATGTGTCCATATTTCATTTACCAATTCAAAGACTATGTTAGGGAGGAGGCAAGTATTTTTTGGAAAGCAGAGTACAGTAAACATGTTAAGACAAAGCAGAATAAAGTAAGCTACACATATTGATACAGGTGAATATTCTTTATCCAAAATGCTTAGGACTAGAGGTGTTTTGAACATGCATTTTCAGAGTTTGAAATATTTGCATATACATAATGGCCTGTCTTGGAGATGGAACCCAAATCTAAAAATGAAATTCACTTATTTTTCATATGTACCTTATACCACATATGTACCTTATTACCACAAGGTTATTTTATACAATAGTTTTAATGTGCCTGTTTTTTGACTGTGAGCTATCACATGAGGTCAAGTGCTGCATTTCCTACTTGTGGCATCTTATCAGTGTTCAAAGAGTATTGGGGCTTGGAACATTTCAGATTTCTGTTTTTACAATTAGGTTTGCTCCACTTATTATATTTTGATGGTGGAAGGATCATGTAATCAAGCAAACTATAATCTCTGAGTACAGAAAATTATCCTATATTTCTTTGAATTCCTCATAACACAGTAATTGTTAATAGGATCATTGTTTTTACTGAGGTAATTACTAAGGTAAAATTTTTTTTCTTTAGGGCTAAAGAAATTTCCCTCACAACATGAAATGATGGCAGGTATAACTAAAACTCAAGAGGAAATGGCAAAATGATAAGAAATTCTCCGAGGATGATGTATGGTAACTTTTTCTACTTATTTCTTAATACAAACAATATGTTACTACAATTCAGTTTGCTCTTGTTAATTTGAGAATTCTGATTTAAAAGGGAACAATATTTGTGACAACTGAATGGGGAAATATTACTAACAGTTTCAATATGGATGAGAAAGGAGAGAAAACTCAAGAAAAGGGTATAGAGTCTATGTTTTGGACTTAAAAGAAAAATTATGTAGAAAAAATCATGGAGAAGAAAGTTAGGTATATTATTTTGGGAGGAATTACTTGAAGCAGTAATAAAGGTGCCAAAGGAAGGAAGAGTATGTTGAATGAATAATAATTTCAAATCTGTTAAGTAGATTTACAAATCTGAAGTGACTGCTTTGCTGGCTATCATAAAGTGAAAAGCACATGCAGATTACAGTGAATTGGAGCATGAAAAGTCCATGTTACTTGGTAAGGTAATAACATCAGCTGGATGCTTAGTGCTGTGGTGAATACAATAATTTGGAAGTCTGAACTTGAGCTCAATCCTAGGGTTGTTTTTATTCAGAAAGAGTGGAAATTGATTGTTGAAGTTCCCAAAATGGTGGTTTTCTGCAACTGACTATACTAACATAACTCCCCTATCTTGGAGAAAGATAAAGTAATTTTTTATTTAATCTTCTTATCCTTACCAGGTGCTCTCCTATTTTCTTCCCCTCTTTCATTGCCAAAACATCTAAAGTTTCTACATCCTATGCTCTCAGGTCTCTCCCCTTGCTCCCCAGTGTCCTTGTATTTTAAACTCACCTCCTTACTCCTGACACTGTTCCCTTGGAGGTCATCCATGACTAGATTCCAATCTCTCACTACTGAGCTTGGCATTTTTAAACATTTTCCCTTGGAGTGCTTTCTTTTCCTTCTTTTCTGGCACTAAACTCTTTTATTTGTACTTTTCTGCTTTCTTTCCTTTGACTTGTTCTTGTCTCACCACCTTCTGACTATAAGCAGTCCCCAAGGATATAATTTGAACTTTTTAAGGGTTGACAGTTACATTCAGCATTTCATGTACATGGAGCTTACTTAATCCTTATAACAATCCTGCAATGCTGTAACTAGTGAATCCTTTTGTGAAACCTTCATGTAAACTCCAGCTCTTGACCTACTGCTATAAGATAAATAAATGCATGCATACAAACACCTGAGTTAATATCATCTCCAGAAAGCAAAACTCTCAAATTATTTCCCATTTCATCTCTTTGAAACTCCAGCCCCAATTTGATAAAGTACTACTTGACCATCTATCAGTTCCTTTGGAATTCTATCTCAAGAATTCTACCTAAAATTTATTTTCTAATCATTTTTTCCTGTCTTTGTTTTTGGATCCCTCAATCAGCTTAATTTGACTTTCCTCTTATTTCCTTTGTGTTCCATTGTTCTTTCTTTTCATTATAGAAAGTAGCAAGTGAAAGTCTCCTAGTCAAATTTCTTCCACATATTTTACTGTTCACCAGATTTTCCCACTAAAAAGTCTTTTAAGGTCTCCAAATCTGCACTTGGTATAATCATTTTATCTGGTTCCTTCTGAAGGGCCACTTCCTTTTATAGGATAAGTCACCCTCCCTCATTCTTTCAGAATTCCAAGTTAACATTCTCCCTGGAAAGACCTGATCTTTGGACTCCCACTACCCCAACACCACTTCCCTCATAAAATAACTGAGAATCTCATGTTTGAGGATTTTTGTGATGAGTTCCCTCTTTTGCATCAGTCTTCTGAATCTGAAATGCTGTCCATTCTTGTTTTCTACTAATTTAGGCAATGACCATAAATATTCTTTTACCCATTCCTGCTTTATTCTTTCACTTTGCTGCTGTCCCCTGATTTTTAATTCTTTTCTTTGTTCTCATCTTATCTATATCTTTCACATCCTTCAAGGGCCTAGTATATCTCTCTTTTAAGTGCCCTTTTTTCATTTCCATTTAGCAGTCAAACCCACAATATTTAGCAGAACCCTTGAGTTCCGTATGTGTATACCTATCTTATCTCTTACTAGAAGATTTGTAAGATTTTTAAGGATGGTGACAAATATAATCTTTTTTTACTATTTACTACAGCTTATAGTCCAATATAAAATCAATACCAGCTTCTATCTTCTCTACTTTTAGGTTTGTGGAGAGCCAACATCATACCATTCAGGGAGACTACATTGATAGCATGGAAGGGATTGCTGATTTGGTGGGAGTCAAGTCTAATCTACTGTCTCTGGCCTTCACTGGTCCAAGTTAGCATTACAGTTATTTTTGGGACCCTGTACTCCACTCCAGTTTCATCTATAGGTCCCTGGAAAGTGGAATAGTGCTCAAAAAAACATCTTAACCACAGATGATCATATAAGGAATCCTATGAACACAGGGGTAATTGAAAAGAGTAATTCCATAGCTTCAACAAAGAAATGGGTAGGTTCATGCTAGCTGTTATTTTATTTGAGGTGATTATGGCTTACTTTTAGATGTCTCATTGTCAATGTCCTGGCTTTCATTGGGAAGCTCAATTTAGAAATGTCTTCCAAACCTAACAAGATGGAACAACTCTCAGCTTCATATTTCCCAGAATTTACCTTTACTTCTCTTTCAGAAGCATTGATCCTCTTTCTTCTTTTTTCTACAATGAAATCCTGGGTTTTCTTTTGGGTTGATTCATCCCCCCTTACTCTTGTAATCTGTCACTTTTTTTCCCAATAATTTCTAGACTGTGAACTCACAGAATCCTTTAGTCATTTTTATATTATGTCCTTAGGCATGTTGATTATCAAATATTATGGTGCGGACCTTAAATCAGCATCTCTAAAAAATGGCTGATTCCATGTAATTCTTCTGATAGGATTTGATTTTCTATTAAAAGCTAAATTCCTGTTTGTTTTTAATATTATAACTAAATATATGTTTTCTGAGAGATAAAAGAAATAGTGTTCTTAAAATAGTTGTCTATGATGAGACATTTTGTTTTACTTACTCTTTACTAATGTTACTGATAACAGGTCATTTTTGCTCCTCTACCTAAGCAACATGTCTTTATTTTCTTAATAAAGAAATTACTTTCAAATTTCTAGGCTCATAGGTTGTTTTAATAATTTAGCATCAACCCATGGGTTCGACTTGGTTAAAAAAATTGGGATTTTTTAAAGTAGCTGTCCTATCTTTTGTGATCTCTTAGTTCACAGATTGAATCTAGTCAGAGTTTTACTTTAGGAAATAAGTAGCTGACTGTTAGGCCAGATGTTAGGGGCAGTTTTGGTTCATCGATAATTCCCAGAAAAACGCTTTGCAGACACAGGTCCCACATGAGGAACTTTTTATTTTATGCAGACAAATCGTGCCTGCTTGGGGAAAAGGGAAAAGGAAAAGACGAAGATGGTGCAGGGTTTCTCCTCAGTTATCAGAATTTCACGGACTGGGAGGAACCAATCACGGAGGAGAATTATTACAGACTGACTGATGGACCAATGACATATTAGAACGTAAAGTGGGAGGCAGGAAGGTTATGGCAATGTAAGCCAGAAATTTCTGTAACGGGAGAGGTGGGCGTAGCGCAGATTGACAGGTGGTCCCTGTAGCAGTAGAGAAAGGTGGCTTTATACCTTACACTGACAACTATTGTAATGTGAACTACAAATGTGTTTTGTCTCCTCTATTCTAATTTTCTCCCATTCCTTCAAGTAGATTCTAAGTAATAAGAATTCAAAGAGGTTATGTCTAAAACATAGGAATATTTTTCTAAAACCTCTTTTTCTTATGTCATACATTGTGGTTCTGAAAAACAGAGCAAAGAAATAGAAAGCAGGAACTTGGGTTTACATCCAGTGCTTCTGCTGATTCTTTTTCTCATCTGTTGAACTTTTGCTTTGTTCTAGTTCATGAGAAATTGTCAGCTGACAAGCACAATGAACTTCATAGGGAAAGGTGCTGAGAGTACCAATCAAGTGTATGTTAATTAATAGCTGTTTTGCAATATGTTTATAAGTTTGGATTGCTACCAATTTCTTAACTACAGGATAAATTAGCAGGATAAATTACAGGAAAAGTAAACAACTAAAAGGACATCCAACAAATACAAATGCACAAAAGAAAATTAGAAATGTGAGAGCTAAAACTTCTTAATCACATAATCATTTTGACAGCTGCCTATCATTTCACCTTTTTATGAACTAAAGTACTGAAAGTTGATATTATGTCTTAGGTCTTTTTCCTTCTCTAATATTTATGATACAAGGTATTTGTCATCTATTAAAGTAGAACTAATATTTTTTGATCTTCAGATTACTCTTGTTCAAAAGTAAATTGAAGGTCTCTTAAATTTTCTCCTTTTGTAATATAAACTTACCTCTGTTTTAGAATAAAAATACATTGAATTAATAATCCTCTAATAATTCCTAATTATTATTAGTAACACCTCAATTTCCTCTTTAAAGTGTTTATTTTTAAATTGATTAGATTTCTATTATGTAAATCTACCAAAAAAGAAATCTTCACTCATTTTCTCAACCAAGCTGAAAGCAAGATGTGAATAGGATATTGCCCTCAGAACATCTCAAGATGCAAAACCTTAGTTATTGATGCATATATACTAATATTTAACTTACTTATTTTGCTCTTTATATTAAGATCATATACATGTATATATATACATATGTAAAATTTTTCCAATTGTATTAAATCTGGTTACCAAAGAAAAATGCATTCTTGTAATGCCAGAGAGTAAGAAAGTACTCAAAGCAGAAACTGAATAAGCATATGTCAAAGGAACACCAGAGCCATCATATAGTGGAAAATTTGAACAATAAAATAAGTAACCTAGTATTAGAATATAAGACATAAAAACACATGATTCTATAGTGATATAAATAAATGATTGAATGAATCAATTAATAAATGATATGTAACAGACAACTCTCCCATACAAAAGAATTCTGAATTTATATAGATAGTTTCTTCTCAAGGAGATGAAACACAATTTTCTACTTTTTAAATGGGCTGCATAGATTGACTTCCCTCCAAAAATTGCAGTATGGAAAGGGGAAAAAGTGACTGCAGTGGAAAAATTTGACAAATACCACTGAGACTAGGTGATCAAGATTAACATCAACAGTGATAAGTCATACTGGCAGTATGTACCCTTGAAATGATATGACAAGGAGGCACTTACTTCTGTGGTATTCCTCCCCTAAAACATAACCCAGTTTAACCATGATAAAAGTATCAATACTCTCAAATTGAGGAATATTCTACAAACTACCTGACCACTTCAAAACTTTCAAGGTAATCAAAAACAAGGAAATTTTTAGCAACTGTCACAGTATACAGGAGCTAAGGAGATCTGTCATATAAATGTAATGTGTATTCTGGAATAAAGAGAGGATCAATTTAAAAAATAGGTGAATACAAATAAAGTGGGCATTTTGATTAATAATAATGTGTCAATGTTGGTTTATGAGTTGTGACAAATGTACCATAATAATGTGTCAACAATAAGGAAAACTAGGTGTGGTATATCCAAGAACTATGAAATATTTTTGCAATCTTTCTTAAATCAAAGACTATTTCAAAATTAAAAACTACTTTAAAAAAGAAATGTATTTAATTGATGCAGTATTTGACCCAAAGCTACAGTCTAGTGAAATTTTCTTAGATGAAGAACATTAACTATACCATTCATTTATATTACATATTACTATGTGTTTACCTGATTACTCTCAAATTAAGTTGATCTATTAAAATAAAATCTACCTTACCACAGCAAATTTTGCCTCCTTTACTGAGTAAGTATTGACTGTAATTGTATTGACTGAGAAATGGTGATACAAAGTCAAAAGACAATTTCTTCAATTCACTTAGATAAGTTTTCTTGTATCTGAGAACATGAAGTTAGCAGTCCCCACAAATGACATTTATATTAAGGGCAGCTACATACATAACTAAGGTAATATTACTTAATACTTGGCCTGCCTTGTTACTGTGGCTGATAGTAATGCAATAATAAACATTCTCTAGACTACCTACTTGGAAGTTCCCAAAGTGCATGATTTTCCATGCTTCTGTACATTCTTTTGTTGTACTTTCAGTAAATTCTCCAGCTAAATAATATCTCCATCATCTTCAAGATTCAATTCATCTTTTTTCTCTTTCCTGAACCCCAATATGAAACACTGGGCTCCTTTGTGCTTTTACTACACCTGTTGAATATCCTTATCAAACTACATTGTAACAGTTCTCTCACATGGTTCCTCTTTCAATTAGTAAACTCTTGGGAGGCAGATACTTTGCAATCAATTTATGTGTTCCTAGTGCTTAGTGTAGTTTCTGGAACACAGTCAAGTGTCCATAGATTAATTAATTGAATGAATACGTGTAACATGGGAGATAAAAATTTAATCAAGTTTTTAAAGACTTAAATAGTGAACAACACTTTGAGAAAACATTAACGAGATCAAACATATCTAGACCTTCAGTACAATGAGATTTTGAAATGTCTGTGGGCAAACGTTCTTTCAGAAGATATCCTGGAATGGATCACTGATCTAAGTCAATGTCTAATATTCTGTTGTGGTTTGAAACACAAGTGTCTGTCTGTAACTTATTTACTCAATGAAGTAGGTCTTTTAAAAAAGTCAGTATCAATATAAAAAATCAAAGTGGGGTATGTCTTCTTCATTCCTCATGCTGCCTAGAGTTACTCATTGCTATTTCTCTTTACTTTCTCAAATCCTCCTGCTCCTTTGAAGTACTGGCCACCACCTCTCCTCATTGTAGTTATTTTCAGACACATTCAATCCCCTTCATTCTGTAAATATTTTAGTATCAAGCTTTGTGCCTTTCTCTGTAAACATAAATACTCCTGCAGTTGACTTTAGTATCTAGGTAATAACTTTCATCAATCTAACATATTAGTTAGGATTAGGTTGGCTATATATAATTGAAAAGGCCCAAAAAATGATGTAAACAAGACTGAAGCTTATTTTTCTCTCATATAAAAAAGTACAGAGTGGACTGATGCATAACAGCTCCATAGTTCTTTTTTCTGCTGTACTATTTCAGCTACTTCACGATCCAAGGTGACTGCTGGATTTCAGCCATTATATGAACAGCCACGCAGAAGGGAGGAGAAATGTAAGGTACACCCTTTCTTTTAAGGAGATTTAACAGAAGTTCCATATAGAATTTCCACTTACATCTCACTGGAAGAATGTAATCACATATCTAGCTACTAGGGAAGCAAAGAAATGTGTCTTTATACATAAAGAAAACATACCAAGGTTATTGAAAAGGAAGAGGAAATGAATGTTAAAGTGGGCCTTTAACATTCTGTCATCTAATTTTTCAGTTCTGTAACTTATTTCAATGATTTTATGATCCACCTCACTTCACCTACCTACACCTATGGTCATATCTAAGACAATGCTAATAATTGCAACATCACTGAAATAGCAATGTCAAACATCCTACTCTTCCAAACATCTCTTACCTACTAAGCTCATTCCCTCTTGTATTTACTGCCATCATCCAGTTCTTTGACTCCACTGGCCCCTCCATCAATCTGCTCTTCTTTTCCCAGATCAACAGGTTTAAAATCCACCACCCAGCATTATAATTCCACCCTGCTATGCACTCTCAACTCTTTTGTTGCCCTTCTCCATACCTGCTTGGATAAACTTTACCTTTGGTATATGCCTGCACCCAAAAAGCTAAATATGGTAAGACAAAAATACCACTATGGTGGATTGGCTTGTCTTAAATTCATAACCACCAAACATATCTAGACCTTCAGTACAATCTGCCATTCACACTTAGGTTTTCTAGTCAATTCTCTATCCTACTATTCTAGTTGATTATTTCACACCTCCTACCTTTTCAAACTTCAAATACTTGTCTCCTCTCCTCAATCAGCTAATCACCTTGCTGCTGCTTTTCTTCCTTTAAGAGAACAGAAACAAGGCTCAGGATATAGCTCAGTTGGTAGAGTGCTTGCCTCACATGCACATAAGCCCTGTGTTCAGTCCTCAGTCAGTCCCCAGGGAAGGAAAGGAATTGGAGGTGAGAGTGAAAAAGTAAGGATAACCAAAAGGAGGTACTCAGGCAGTCAAGAATTTGGAGGGGTGAGCAAGAAGTTGTGGTAAAATTGCACCTCTTCCCTTAAACTGTTTTTGATCAACAGCAAATATATGAGTTCATAAAGAAACAGAGCAAAGAATGGAGGGTGCAGTGTATATTAAGTAGATTTTTCCACTTCATAATACAAGAACAGACTTTACAACAAACAGTGCCACTCACTCAGAAACCATGTCCTGTGTGAGTTGGAGTTCCCCAACTTTGACTGACTTCCCCATCATGATGCCTAAGTGGGATATCTTGTTAGAAATGTAGTGAGCAGTATTCCTGTACTCTTCACTCAGCAAATGTTTAATGAAAGCTAATTATCTACATGGTGTGTGCAGAATATAAAAAGGGATCAAATATGGATCTATGCTGTTATCAGCTGTCAAAGCAGTGATTCTCACACTTTAAAATACACTTGTTAAAATGCAGATTCTGGTTCTGTACCTAGGATCCTGCTTAGATTCTTACAAGCTCCCAGGTAATACATGAATGCTGCTGGTCTGTATATATAACAAATATTGAGTAATAAAGGTTTTTCATAGGAAATGTTCAGTTCCATTATCATAAAATCTTGGACTCCTCCAAACCCTAGAATTGTCTGTAACATTTTTATACATTTTGTGTGCCTTCTAATTTTTTTTTTTTTTTAAATTGCTCTTTCTCTTGGAGTTTATTTCTTCTGGAGTTAATCATTGCAAAAAATGCTATTTCTTAGTTTATAAGAGCATTCTCCTTCTAACAATTCACTAATTTGTCAGGGTCTATCTACTATTAGACACTCCATCTCGAATTATTCCCCAGGACCCCAATTCAGGCTGACCAGTCCTTCCTGTGGTTCTGCACAGTATCAGCTTCTAACCTTCACCTCTACTTCCTCTCCCTGGAGATGAAGTCCACGGTATTATTCCTCTCCCGGTCACTGCTCAGAGAGACATGGCTCATAAAATGTTTCGGCACATCTGAGGCCACGTGAGGCAGTCATAGAAAAGCTGCACTGGTCCTGCAGCACCTAGCCCATGGCGTCCTAAGAGCTGTCCACTCACCAGGCAGTGCAGGGCTGCAGCTCTGGCGCTTCAGGCATGGCATCCACATGGGCCGGTCCCTGTCCAGCGTCCCCATGCAGAGTTGAAGGCTGTTTGTGCCCACCATCGAGGTGGAGGCAGCTAGATAGGCGGGCATGCCGGGGAGCCAAGGTGGCAGGCGGCCGGATCTCACAGGAGCAGCCTAGAGCTACGGGCCTTGTAGCCATTTTAGGAGGAAACCCAGGTCCCTGGCCTGGGTGCGGCTTCAATTTCAATAACTTTGTTTGTGGCCTTGCCTACCCAACGGCCAACTCACCTGTGGTCCTGGAGAAAAGGAGCACATCGCTGGAGGTGATCAGGGTGTGGGAGTGGGCACGGTACTTTGGGGGAGTCCCCAGGGCGGGTTTCCAGAGTGGGGGCGGCGGGAGACCAGGGTCTTGTGGGAGTCCCTGCCAGGAGGTTGGGGACCATGGGGCACAGTTTCCTGTGGCGGGGATTCCCTTCCCGGGTCCCCAGGCGCAGAGACGAGGACAGGATGCCCCTGACGCGGCTGCTGGTGTGTTTGTTCACCGCCGGGTGTAGCTCTATGCACCAGGTGGTCCCTGAATCGAGCTGCAGCCAAGGGAAACACCACCAGCGACTGACTGGGTGTCCGGGGAACATCACAGCGCCAAGGCTGCATGCTCAGAGGGTGATGGCGATCATGCCCTGGACAAGGAGAACAAGATTATGGTGGGGAGCACCAGCGACTCAGGCGTCTTCAACCTGCTGGACTCCAAGGTCTCAGCTCCGTGCCCCCTACCGTGGCGGTGCAGCTGCTGCTTGGCTTCTGGACACCTCCTCCTTTCCTTGGATCCTCTTCATCACACTAAACTGGGTTACAGTAATTTTTTTTTTTTAATTAAAGGGTTATTCCAGGGATGGAGGTGTTGGATAGTAAATTCCTCTTGTGGTGCTGCCTCAATATAAGGCAGATGTGGAGTTCTTGTTTTCTTGGTGGTTTGACCAAGCCTTGAGCCACATATTTAGGGCAGGGACCATAGACACCTTCCCTGCCATCACCATTCTTGGTTCTTCTAACAATTTATAGGTTGTAAGCTATGGTGGAAATCTTGAGGGGGTAGATTGTTTGGGCTGCTGGCCCTAGCTCAGTTGCTTACATTTTCCTTGAAATGGCTAAGTGAATTTTTTCCTGGAATTTTCTGTTTGTTTGTATCCTTTTTGCTCTTTTAGGAACTCTGCACTTTGGGTCCTTTTCCCCTTTGGCATGGCTGTGAGAACCCACCACTTGTTAACTAGAATACTTGTGCCTAGACTTGGAGACCAATAAAGGGAAACATTTAGTTGACAGTTCAGTTTTTGTCCTATATTTTGTAGTTGTGGTGACTGTGCTTTCAGGCCAGCTTCTCAAGTGGGAGAGACAGTAATTCCCAGATAGCTCCACTCCACAGTAGTCCTTCAAAATTTTTCCTTAACCTAAAAGCAATAATTCAATGCTTCACTGAAAACCATACTTTTAATTGAAGGAGTTACAGGAAGAGGTCAATTGTGTTCCCCCCTAACATAAAAGACAGATGGAATTGACACCAATGTGATTACCATCCTAATGTTTCTAATAACTTACAATTTTCAGCATAAATACATTTAATTCTTTCTGGTAGGCTCTTCAGTGATGAAATAGAAAATTGGAGGGATTGAGGCAATTGGGGGATAGGTTTGAGGCTTTGGACAGAAATTAGTTTTATTTGCCACAGCAGTAGTACATGGAATTTGGATGCTATGGTTTATTTTTTTGGAACCCAATTGAGAACATCATCATAGAGGGAGAAATAAGAGTGGTTGAAAGGGGCAATTCGTGGGGCTTTTTCTCCATTTCTTTCTTTCTTCTCCCATTTCAGAACTTCTTCATCATGTGGCCGGTCTACACAGCCATCTGTATTTACTTCTTTAAAGCTTTCCCAAGGTGATCGACCTCATTGTATTTTTACCCCTTTTTCTACATCAATGACTCAGGATTTGAGTCATTGATTTTTACCCCTTTTCCTACATCAATTGACTCAGGATTTGAGTACATTGTATTTGTCCAACCATGACTGAAGTTGTTGGTGTCCTGAATTAAAGACAAATTGTTCTGTGTGAATTGGAGCCTATTCTGGATCATTCTTTCCCTCATTCCAATCTTGCCATTTGGAAAACAAGAAAATGGTTCATATAATTCTTATGGTCCCACCCAAATCTAAGGGTTTTTGACCGACCCTTTTCTTCCCTCTGTATTTTACTAAAGCCTCTTCAAACTATAATTTTAATTGTTGTTTTGCCTCTTTTATCAGTGGTTCTGCTGTTTTACTTAAAGTAATCAACCTTTTTATCTAGTCAGCTACATTAGAATCCTACCACAGGAATGTCAAGTCATAAGTGGAAGATCTTTGCTCCAAATGTTGGAGCATTAGTAGTTTGTGACTTTCAGATTCTAAATGAAAATCTTAAGTTGTAAAATAATTGATAGAAACAGTGGCAGTAGGGCCTCCATTCAATGCAAGCATTTTTCAGCAGACTAATTCAATGGTTCTCAATCTTATTTATGTATTGGAATCACCTGAGATTTGTTTAAATACTTTATGGAAAATTTGAATCATTTACAAAGTATGAAGAACAGTATAATGAACTCTGTGTACCTCTCACCAAGTTTAGAGATTGATGAAAGCATGAATGATTGTATATCATCAATGTTATGGGGTGCAACTTAAGAACAATTCAATCACCACTGAGAAGTTCAAATTTGAAAGTCTTTATTAAGCTGGCTGACTGTTCCATACAATGCCCCAAAAAATGGCTATTGGGAGAACAGCCCCGACCACAGGGTTATAGGGGTTTTTATACCAAAAATCACATCAATCATAAGTGTCTGTTGCTATGATTCAAAATCACAAACTAACATCATGAGATCATCAACAGAGGGAGAATTGAGTCAAAATGACCCTTACCTAGGTAAAAACTAAAGAATGGTTACTAACATCCACACAATCATTGTTTACATGGTACATTGTTTAGGAGCAATAAGAATCAAAAGAGAGCAATTTTCCTTTACATAAGAATTATCATTCTGTATTGTTAAACTTGTCGCACCAAGTAACTGATTATGGGTACAAAGGCAGGGTGTTCCCATGGGAGAAGCTTATTTCCTACATAGCATGGAGTCTGAGAGCAAAATGGAGTCTGTTCAGTCATTTCCCTTATAGAGTGGCCTATAACATTCTCATGGAGTCAGCTCTGTCAGCCCAACACAATTCATACCCTAATCTTCTATTCCTCCACCAATTTTTTGAAGCAAATTCCATGTTATAACAAATTATGATGTACCTCAAAAGATGAGGTTTTCTCTCTATTTTAACATAATCACAGTCTTATCTGGGATGATTTTAAAAATAGATTTTCAGATTCTATGTCTGAATCAGAATCTCAGGTTATTTTTAGGCATATGCAAAAATTCCTGTCTAATGCAGCCAGTCAGACAGAATGCATTGCTTTTAGAATATGGATACTAGGTTTTCTCTTATGCTGATTCCATGTAATATTGTAAAAGCCTCTTCAGTTTTCTTTTTTCAGATTTTTGCTGTCTTTTAGTCAATTAAGTAATTAATCTGTGCTTCTGGGGCTGGAACCCAAGGCCTCATGTCTTCTAGGCAAGTGTTCTCCCACCAACCTACATCCCCAGACCTTGAATTTTATTTTAGATTATGTGCCTGGTTTCTCAGACTGTAGTTTTGAGGAATAGAGAGAGATAGTACAGAAAGGAGACTTTTCCATTCCCCACCACCTTCACACATGCAAAAATCCTAAGTAAATAAGCTAGTCTTTTTTTTTAATGCGCTTCATTTTGTTTGGTAATATTTTTACTTAACAGTGTAAAGTCCTTTTTACCTGTTACCAGTTTAAGGCAGGGCTTACCAAATATTTTCTGTAAGGGACCACATGGTAAATATTTTAGACTATGTAGATAATACAGTCTTTCACAGCTGCTTCCATGGTGGTGTAGAAACAGCTGTAGATAATAGGCATACAAATGAGTGTAGCTATTTTTCAGTAAAAACTTTATGACAGCACCTGCCTTACTGGCTCTAGTTTGCCAACTACTGGTCTAAAGGGATGGTAATAAAAAAAATCTAAGGAGTTAATATTTTTCAGAATCCTGCAAACTTTATTTGATTATATAATTGTTTTTGTTAAAGGAAAATGTTTTTATTGTCTTTTGCTTTTTGAGGTGCCAAAATTTGCATTCCTATACCTTAAATAGAATAAGCCTGTCATAGGTGAGCAAATATGATTTCATAACCACTTTTTTGTTCTAGCACTGCCTCTCATTAGCTAGGCCAAGTCCTCTACTACTAAGCTACATTCTCACCCAGTATTTTTCCATTTTATAAAAGGAATGATCTGTTTTTTTTTATTTTAATTAATTAACTGATTAATCTGTAGTTCTGGGGCTTGAACCTAGGGCCTCACATAGGGTAGGCAAGTGCTCTGGCACTAAGCTACTTCCCCAGACTTTTAATACTAAATTTTTAATGTCCCTTCTTTGTGTAACTTATTAGCTAAAATAGAGTTTATAATTTTTTTATGAAATTTGGTATCTGTAACTTTCTTTGTAGTTGATAAATGAGGGCTGTTTATAGTTGCTTGTGAAAAATATATACCTGACTTAATTTTTAAAAATATAGTCATCTTTTGTTTTTATTATTTTCTCTCTCTTAAGAGGTACTCAGAAGCATGTTATAATTGCCTGCCTATGAATTAAACTGGCAGTAGGCAGTAGGGTTTTCTTTTTCTTTTTTTTTTCTTTTTTAAAGGGCAATCTTGGGGCTATGAAAGGTTAAGTAATATATGCAAACTCAAAGTTAGACTCTGATTTATGCAGGACTTGAGCGTAAGCCATTTGACCAGTTTTGGTTCAAGATGAGTTCTTTTTCTATGGTTTGTAAAAATCTGATTTATTCTAATTTTAAGGCTTATTTCCTTAGTTGAAGCCTAGCACCCCTTTCTACTCTAAGAAGGAGAATGATCTTTTTAAGAATTCTTGGGTCACAATTTATTCTAATGATAACCTACTCCTTCTTACAGCTCCCTGGGGACAAATAGTTTGTATCATGGTAGCAGGATTTGAACAACTCCATAAAGCCCACCCGGCAGGCCCAGCCTACTGTTATCTGCCATTCTGAAGGAGGCATGGAGGTCTTCATTTCTGGGTCTTTCAACAACTGGAGCACCAAGATTCTACTGATTAAGAGGTGAAGGTAAGTGTTTTGGTTGAGACTGAGGGGTCCAGGAATACAACCTGACCTGTTATTCTTTCTAATAAGAGTGAACAGGCTGGACTTCCCATGTCCATCCACTAGATGCTTTCTTTGGAATATACCCTATTCTGTGACCACTTAGTATCTATGGCATTGGTTTTTAACCTCATTGTGTGTCAGATGCTTTACCACTTAGAATAACATTACCTCAAGGGAATTTATAATAGCTTTATGAGTGTATTCTTTAGGATGGTGTTGCACAGGTCTTTTCTATGCTTGGAGGAAGTGTGTAACTGACAAAATCTGTTGCTGTGACTTCTGCATTAAAGCAAAATGCACTGTAAAATTCAAGGTGGTAGTGTTATGTGGTACTTGCAGAGCAATGATGAATTAACTGATTACTAGAATGGCCCAGATAACCAGATAGGTCATTTTACAGTAATGACTCACCAAAGTATGGAAAGTACCCTATATCCCAAATCTGTTAAGGTACTTATACTTATGAGGGATCTGTTCCGCAAGAGCAAAATAGTTATAGCAAGATGAACCCATTTGGGAGATCATTGACTATTTTTTTCTAGGCATTGGCTTAAGAACCAAAGTTGTTGGAAGGGTTGGAAACATATGTCCAACATGATATAGATAAAGAGATTTGATGAATATATTATATTTTTTACACAAGGGACACAGTGGCTTAGGGATAAGGGAAGTCATTGGTATAATGCTATAATTACCACTTGGTTTTCTATATTCTGTCTTCTTAAAGGAACTTGACTGACCTTGTGTTTTCTTCTACAGCCATAATGACTTCATTGCCATCTTGGATCTCCCTGTGGGGGGAGAACCAATACAAGTTTTTGTAGTTGGACAGTGGGTTCATGATTCATCAGAGGTAAGGCTTTGATCTCCAAAAGTCACCATGACTTAGCAACCTCATTTTAACTATCATTGCTCTCAGAATTGATAGTAGCAGTTCCCTTACCCTAAAGGATTCCACTTGATAAAAGATGGAGATGCTGAGTGTGATCATTTGTAATTTTTAGTAGATGCAGAGAGAAGGATGGGTGAAAGAGAGGAATTCAAAAGGGAATTCAAGAATTTTTTTCTGCTTATTGGTTCAGCCTATGGTTACCAGTCAACTTGTCACGATTAGCTATTTGACCCATGTCAAGAAATCTGATTTTGAGGTGTTTGATGCTTTAAAGCAAGATTCTATGAAAAGCTCTGAGACATCTTGTCAAGGTAATTTTATAATATTTACTCTCTTTTGCCTTGTCTTTCTTGTAATCCAGAAGTGGTTTTTAAATTTTGATCTTGAAAGTAATCTTTAAATTTTGTTTTTTATTTCCATTTCTTCTCAGGAATCTTCTGAATCCTTTATATATGTGCACATATTTCTTATATAAACATTTAGATCCTATTCTTTATACCAAAAAGTCTCAGTCTAGTGTATTTTAACTTTTTAACCAAGTATCTACAGTAAGACATTTATTTTGCTTTGCAGCCCAATACACACATAACAGATATACAGAAGTGTAATATGTGGTATAATGTTTGCCTTTATTCTCTGTGATGTATTCTTTTCTGTTTTTTTAAAAATATTTATTTATTTATTTATTTATTTATTTTGGTATTGAAATTGAACTCAGAGACCCTCTTCCAACTGAGTCATAAGCACAACCCCTTTTATTTTGAATCAGGGTCTCATTAAGTTGCTGTTACTTGCCTTGAACTTGAGATCCTCCTGCCTCAGCCTTTTGCGTCACTGGGATTACAGGCTTGTGCCACAGCATGTGGCTGCTATTGTATTTTTTACAGCCCATTAGTGGACTATAGCCTATTTTTTGAAAACTCTTCCTAGTAATATTTCAAGTTTTCCATTGACCTTTGGTGGTATCACCCAGCAGAGACTAGATGTGCCTTGTTTGTCTTATTAAGCTGCCTCAACTTAATGTGCCAGCTTGATAAATCAGTTGGCAGTTCTGTAGTTTTATGAGATCCTACAATTATAGTAGTCGTTGGGACAAAGTAGCTGAAAAAACAAGCACACACACAATATCAAGCAATTCTTTTGCATATAATCAAAATTTTGTAAATTTTTGATTTAAAAAATTCCCTAGTATGGGAAAAGATTTCTATATACTTTTCTTTCTTTTTCTTTTTTTTTCTTGCAGTGCTGAGGATTGAACCCAGGACCTTGTGCTTGCAAGGCCACTTTACAAGCTGAGCTATATCCTCAGTCCCATTTTTTCCTATAATATTTTTCCAAGACCTTCATCTCTACATAATTTACTATGTCAGTAATGAAAATATTCTCCAAACCATATTCATAAATACTGGTTTGCTACTTTACAGTAAGAGCTATGCCTGTCTAAGGAAGTGTGTGCTGTATTTACACTGAGTACTCTTCTCGCTTTGAGTTCAAAACCTGCTACTAAGTAGTTTTACCATTGTGGACAAGGATCTCAATTCTTTTGGTTCTGTATTCCATACCAGTAAAATCAGGGGTTGGACTCAGTGTTTCTCAGCAATCACAAGTCCTGAAGTGGAACATATTAATAATCACAGGGCATAAGGATGACATGTTGTTTCTAAAACTGCATAGTATAATAATTATTTAGAAAATTTTGGATAATAATGTTTTCATTATATAAGCTCTCAAAGTTAAGGCAGACATTCTCTTTGGTGGGAAGAGATTTAAAAGGGTTTAAAGATACCAAATTAAATTATGAGGCCAGAGGTAACTACATTTTTGCATTATATAATTCTGGCAAAGTAAGCTATTAATAATAGTCAATAATAACTATACAGAGAGAAGAACAACATACTTTTGATATTTCTCACTTCCCTCTTTCACCTAATTTCCCAATCCATTCTTGTAAGCCTTAGAATACATTTTTATTAGGTTTGAATTTGCACTAGGTTTAGTGTAGCCAGTTACTTAACCAATTTGTATTTTTTTTGAGATGAGGATAAGGAAATAAAAAAATATATTTTGTATACTTCCCAGCAGTGTTTTGTGGATTACATGACATAATAACTGGATGAGTTTTGGAAAGTTTTTAAGATATTATAAAATATCACTGTATTTATTAATTTTGCTTTTGCTTCATATATGTTTAACTGAAATCAGTTCTTTAAATGAACTATTATAATCTTCCACTGGAGACTATAAAACATTTTTTTAAATCTTTAAACAAAAACAATTTTCTTTATTGTTAAATTTTTCCTTCTAGGATGCATTATTTTTTTTTCCATTTTTGAAGTATAATTTACATACCATAAAATTCATCCTTTTAAATTGTATGGTTTCATAAGTTTTAGTATATTCAGAGTTGTGTTACATTACTGGTAGTTCCAGAGAATTTGTATCATCCCTAGAAGAAACCCTGTACCCATTTGCAGTCACTTTCCATTCCTTCCTCTCTCATACTTCTATCAACCACGAGTCTACTTTCTGTCTTTATGGATTTGTCTATTCATGGTAATTTTTGTGAGACTCTTTCACTTAGTTTAATGTTTTCAGGGTTCATTCATATTGAAACATGAATCTATTTATGACACAATAATATTCCATGGTATGGACATACCATTTTGTTTATTTGTTATTGATAGACATTTGTATTGTTTCCATTTTTTGGTACTATAAACATTAACATACGAGTTTTCATGTGGGCACATATATCTTGGATATATACCTGGGTATGTAATTGTTGGTTCATGTGGTAACTTTCTGTTTAACTCTTTGAAGTGGCTATACTATTGTAGATTCCCACTGGCAATGGGACTACTGTAGTTTGAAAGTTCCAACTTCTCCATCTTTGCCAGTATTCATTAGTTTGTCCTTTTAATTATAGCCATCCTAGTGAGTATGAAATGTCATCTTCAGTGGTTTTGAATTGCATTTCCCTAATGACTACTACATAGATCTTGTTCTTATTGCTGCAGTCATTGTAGTATCAGAAATCATAGAATTTGTAAACTTGTTATGTGTTGCTTGGGTGGGGGAAAAATGAAACCTAATTTGTTCATGTTGTTTGAAAGTTTGCAAGGCCTCTTCACATTCATTATCTCTTTAGTTTCCTCAATGAAATTGGAAATAGGGCAAGGATTCTTTTTATTTTTATGGATGAGGAAACAGGTAAAAGCATTTTTCAAGGTTATAAAGCTGATAAATATGGTAACTCTTTCCTTAGCTCAAGTCTATGATCCCTCTCCTCTTCATACAATCTTGTTGCCATGTTAGACAACTTTTTCCTTGTACTGCTTGACACTTGTAAACCCAAAGGGTAAAAAGTTATGATCCATGACTTCTATATTTAATATTAGTGGCCATGTATTTTTCTATGCATTGTCCTAATTTTTGTATTTTTCCTCATATTTATGAAAATATCTTTTAGAACTTGCCAGCTCAACCCCTGGGCCTTATGGTCAAGAAATGTTTGTATTTTGATCTGAAGAGAGATTCAAATCCCACCCATCCTTCCTCCTCACCTACTCCAAATTATTCTTAACAAGGACACTAATATTTCTGTAAGTATTCTGAGAATATTGCTGGAGGATCTGGGGAACTGTAGGATTAATTTGGCCAAAATTCAGTAATCCTAGAGGTTGGGATTACTATAAAGATGTATTGAGATTATAAATCATATACATAGGACTAGCACTATAGACTCCTTTTATCAAGTCTAGTTTGTTAGCTTATTCAGGAACTAAAATCAAAGCTTATAGTTGTCTCTGTTCCTGAAAAAAAGCCAGGATCACAGTGTATTCTAGAACTAATTTCTGAGATTTCTCTTCCAACATGAGATAAGGAATACTTATCATTTGTGAATATACAAAAGAGTTACAATTTTTGCTTGCATATAATTGACTTCTGTATTTATTCTCATTGATTCTCACTAAGATTACTTTTGCCATTTAGTGCAAATCTTCCATAGTTGTTGTAGGTAAGATTTTTGTTTTAGCTTTTTTAAGATTAGCAGATCTTGATGCTTAGGGTTTCTGCCATGAACTGAGAATTTTCCAAATTTTCTGTTATAAGAATCTATTACTGATACATACTGGAGTGGATACACTATTAAAAGGAGATAAAGATAAGGTGTTCTTAGCAATCCCAGAAAGCTCTGAGAAAGAGTAAGCTGATGGTTTGTCCATACAAATAATGTTATTCTTTTTAATTTTTTTGTATCTTACTGTGATCCAGTCTTACTTCCTGATCCACCCATGTTATGCTGAACCATCTCTATGCATTATCTATTAAGGCAAGTGGTGTCCTTGGTTCTTCATATCTCAGCTATATGAAAGGTTAGGGGTAATATGTTGTGCAGTGGTTACTTGCTCAGCTACTTCATTTTACCTGAAGGTTACAGTAATTGTTAAGAAGAACTTTCTTTTTAGACAGTATTCAATTTCTGTGTCTGTGTTCTGGCTAACTGACTTGTCCAGTGATTGAATGGTCTATTTTATTTCCCAGTTTCTTTTTGGGTGGCTAGAACCTTTATGCCACCTACTTATTTGAGTTCATAGCACTAAGACAGCATTTGCAGAAAGTCAGGTTTAGCTTCTAGTTCAAAGAATACTTGAATGTGAGAGTAAAACTTCTTTCTCCCATTTTAATTGTGGAATTGAGCTACTTTTGGGTGTCACTAATGTATATACCCAAATGCTTGCTTCTTTCCTGTATAGTAGGCAAAGGAGAAATGTGACCAGAATTACCCTGTCCCCTCTAGCTCTAGAGTCCTCCTTGCTTTCTCTGCTATTTTAGATTCTGGGATGAAAATTTCTGTTCTGTTCTATCTTGTCATGTCTGGGCTCAGGCTGTTAGAATAAACTTATATAGCTCTGTGACTGTCAAACTAAGCTGATCATGATCAGAATGACCTGGGAAAGTTTGTGAGCATACAGATTCAGTGGCTCCATCTCCAAAGATTTCAAATAAGATCATCAAGATCCAGTCACATCCCCAACACTTTTTGTGTTATTTTCATTTTGAAACAGGGTCTCACTAAGTTTCTGAGGCTATGTTTGAACTTGGGTTCCTCTTGCCTCAGCCCCCCAAGTCACTGAGATTATTGCCATGCACCACCATGCATGACACACTGCTTTTATTCCTTAGATGTGTGTACCTAGTTTAGGGAAATCATTGGTAGAGTGACTGTAATAGATTATATGGTTATACAGAAAATTTAGAAATATATTTTTGCATTTAACTTTTATAATTACCTTTTGAGCTATTATTTTTAACCCCAGTTTTATAGATAATCTAAGGCTCAGAGAAGGTCATATTGCTAGTAATTAGCAGAAAGGACTAAAGTTAAGTCTCCTTATCCAAATTCCATATTATACTCTCTGTGTCATCATGCCAGGTTTACCAAATAGGTCTTTCTTTGACCTGCTTCTCATTTCTACAAAATTTTTGCTGGAATTGTGTGTGCTGGTGTGTTTTACTGGGGCATGTGCATGCTAGGCCTTTGCTGAACTCCACCTCAGCATTTTTATTTAATTTTGAGACAGAATCTTGCTCAGTTGCCCAGACTGAGCTTGAACTTGCCTTAGCCTCCTGAGTAACTAGTATTACAGGCATAAACCACCATGCCCAACTAAAGTTGAATTTTTACCCACCTTCTGTAATATTTAGGCTATGTGTCAGCATACTCTGGTAAAAGTGTTAACCTGAGATGCATTTATTATGGATAATACAGTATGGGGGGAAGGTAGGAGAATATATTGCTTTCTAAATTAGATTGACTTGGGTTCTTTGGCTACTGAAATAAATGACACCATGATTCCATTAAGGCTGAACTTGAATTGGCTTCTGCTTTCTGAAGCATCTTTTTCTGGTCTACTTGACTTGTGGCCTTTGCCTTATCCCTTCTAAACCCACACTTCTTCTCCTTCAGTGACAAGGACCAATGACAGAGGTGGTTCAGGGACATCCTGAATTTCTCTTCCCCTTTTCCTCTGGCCTCTGTGGTAACCATCCAGGAGCACATATGTAGTTCTGGAGTGCCACCTGCCTTTGTTTAACATCCCCTGGCTCCAGGGCACTTAAATTCACTGAAGATGAACTGCTTCATGTTTTCTGTCCAGTTAGCACTTTTTATGTACTCATTCATATTCTGAAAGAAGCTCCTGTCTTGAGTTTTCCTTTTGTCAGAAACCAGAAGGCCTAAGGTAATATGCTATGTATTTTAAGACCCCAGTAGTTTTTCACATACTTCTCTACTACTTGGGATCTAATTTCTCTTCACTACTGCTTCCAAAGTCCTTAATAGTGACAGTTTTTGAAAAGATGAAGTAAAAGTATTGGATATCTGAAGGAGTCAAGATTAGTGCAGGCCTGTGTACCTGGATCTTAAGGGGGGAAATTCTGACTTCCATTCCCATTGATAACTCAGAACTGTGACCCTACAGCTCTTCTTAATTTCAGGGATTTCTGTTATCAATTGCAAAATTGAAGTTTTGAGTCACAACTGCAAGTTGGGGTTTAGAACTGAATAGTGGCATGTGTGTTGCCCTTAACAGGGCCTTATAAAATAAGAAAAAGGGAATTTGGACAGGCTAAGGACATTTTAAATACACAAATGTTTGAAAATGTTTGTGATAACCTGAAAGTGGTGTTTCTCTTCCCCAATTAGTAGAGTGGCATTCTGTAGTTTGTCTGTGAGAGTGATTTACATTTAGAGCATCTATAGATGAAATAAAGGGAATTGACAATCCAGAGATCACCAGATCAAGAGTTAGTCTGAGCTCAGAGGATTCTGAGTGTAGCATCTTATTTTCTGAGGCAGCAGAGAACTGTGGTAGCAACTACAATTAGATGAGCTAAAAGTTCAGGAGAAAAGGTAGAACTGTCCAAGGTGAACTGAGATCAATAGTCATTTTATACTCTGGGAACATTTGCTGATTATGGGTCTGGACTGTGTATGACCTTTGCCTAGTCAGAGGATATCTGTTAAGGTAATAAAGCTCCTAGCAGTATGAGCTAATAGAGGGTGAGTTGGAATCATGAGGGACTTCAGACGTGCAGCTGGTTTTCCCCCAAAGGACACTTACTATATGGGAAGTGTAAAGAGACACCACAAAATCTTATAAGAAGCAGAGTAAAATCTCTTAAAGATGTATCATGCTAAGGTCATAAATACTAACTAAAGCAAGGGGACTCAACTAAAGCACATAGTTCTAAAACATTTTCCAAGTATTAAAGTAAGGCAGAGTATTATAATAAAGAGCTTCCCAAAATATTTTTGAAGAAGCAAACTGAATAACATAAAAAAACTCAAGGATACCTGTCAGAATCAAAAATATCCACCTCTCAACATGGTAAACAGCTACCATGATTGACAGCCAATCAACAATTACTAGGAAGACTTCTAGGCAAGATGGAATAACATGAACTAGATTTACCCTGCCACCAAAAACAACATTCCAGACACATTATATGAACAAATAGCTTTCAGGCATTGTATTAGTCTATTTGTGCAGCAGTAACAGAATACTGAAGATTCAGAAATTTGCCAAGAAGCCAACCATGGTGATGTATACCTGCAATCCCAGCAACCCTGGAGGCAGGAAGAACACAAGTTGAAGACCAGCAGACTCTAACTTAGTGAGGTCCTGAGCAGCTTAGTGAGAACTGCTTCAAAAATTTTAAAAATGGTGGGTACATGCCTCTGGTTAAGTACCTCTAGATTCAATCCCATGTACAAACACATACACACCATATCTGTATATGTACACATACACATATAAAACATTTATTGATTATAGTTCTGGAGACTGGGAAGTCAAGAACAAGGGGCTAGTATCTGACTAGGGTCTTTGTGCTATGTCATCCCATGTGGAGGGTGGAACACAATCTTTCATAAGGAATTCATACCTATGATAATACACCCACTCTCACAGTAACAGTATGAATCCACTATTGATGCAGAATCTTCATGGCCTAATCACCTCTTAATTTTACTATAATGGAATTTAATTTTGTAACATAGTTTTGGGGAGATACATCCAAACTACCATAGATATTAAATACCAAGTAATAAAGAATAATGACCTCTGAAATATGGGAAATAAAAAATGTGGACCCCTTAATTGATTGCCTCAGCTTACTACCCTGAGAATATTTCTGAGTTATGACTGGAAATTTCTGAGTTATGAATTTCCAGCCTACTGAACTGCCTAAGTTGAGAACATGGAGTATAGAACAGAAGGGTTTTCCATTAGTAGTAGGGAACATTTCTCTCAAGATTGAATGCTGATAGTAGGATAAAAATGACCCTCCAAAGATATCTTTGTGTCCATTCCCAAAATATATGATTAGTTTAGCTTATATGCCAAAGTGTAACTAATATTATAGATGGAATTAAGGTTAGCTTGAAATGGGGAGTTTGCCTTGGATTATTCAGTTGGACCCAACTATAAATGGAAGAAGCTCTGAGTGATGTGATATGAAAAGATCTTGATCTATTTTCTGATTTTGAATATGGAAAAAGAGGATAATGAACCAAGTCATGTAGGTAGCCCCAGGGAGCTAGAAATTAAGAAAATGGATTCTCTCCTAGAGTCTCCAGGAAAGAGAAACTTTAATATTAACCCAGAAAGACCCATTTTGGAGTTAGAAACCAAAGAAATGTAAGATAATTTCTGCTGTTTTTAAACCACTGAATTTGCTGTAATTTGTCACACTGATCATAGAAAAACTAATGCAAAATCTAAATCTTAAAATGGCATGTCATCAGGATCAAGTTACTTCAACGTATCTGCATCCCAGAAAAAAGCTCAAACATATGTACAGAAAACAAAAATACCTAGCACTGAGCAAGATAAAATTTACCATATCTGATATCTAATATAAATATTAAACATTCAAAAATAGGAAAATTAAATCATATTGAGAAAAAATAATTGAAATTTACTCAAAACTTACAGAAAATAAACACAGAAGACAATGGATATTGAAAGATATAATTTTTTCTACATATTTGGAAAGATTAACTATATGTCCACACATGTACATATTTATATCACTTGAGCTTCAAGAGATTAGAACTATAAATCATGAGAGGAAAAATACTCAGATAAACATTAGACAATGCTGTTGGATATGGAAAATGAAAACCCCAAAATAGTGAGGCCTGAGAAAAGGGAGTGAAAAAGAAATCCTACATTAATAGCATTGATTCTATCCGAGTTCCATTCCTGCAAAATGACAGAACAATTCCACAGAAAGGAATCCAAAGCATTGATCCTTCCCCAGATAAATCCTTTCCCATTGGCAGTACAATGGGACCCTGAAGGGAAAGAGATAATTACTGAACATTAACCCCAGACCCTCCATTCTTCAAATAAAAAATACTACCCAGTAAAAACAAATTTTCAAATTCTTACAAAGTTGTTTCCTGAGTGCTCAAACTGCTGACTCCAGACCCCCTCCCATTTCACCCAGTAAGACAGACCCCAAATTTCTGAGTGCCCAAGCAGATGTGCTTATTACTTAAGTCACCTCTCAGTATAACCTATATAAACCCAGTCTCCTCCTTTATTCAGTGGCCCATTTTCCACCAGGAGAGTGGGTCCAGTGTTGTCACCCCATTCCATTCCCACCTCTCATCCAGTCCTGCATGAGACTTCATTCCTGAATAAAGAGCTGATCTGTGAAGTTTTTTTCCACACCAGTCTTTTTGTGCTAACAATTGCAAAACAATACAAACCACTCAAAATGAAACACATGAAAAAGGCTTTTTAAAATGAACAATGCAGGGGAATTCAAGATGGTGGCCTAGGGGAATGCTGTATTCCTTGTTGTTCCATGAACTGTGATTTGAACAGCAGGAATACTGCTTTGAGAGGTTGGTGAAAGAGGGATTTTACTAAAACAGTATTGGGCTGTCAAAGTATCTTAGAGACTCAGAAACTTGGATACAAGGTTATGTAGAGGGAAATGAGAGGGAGAAGGGGTTTCAAAAATGGTGGAATGGGACAGACATCATTACCCTATGTACTTGTATGATTACATGAATGGTATGAATCTACATCATGCACAACCACAGAAATTAAATGATGTACCCCATTTGTGTACAATGAATGAAAATGAAGTCTGTAAAGCAATAAATTAATAGTTTTTTTAAAAAGACTACATTAGGGCCCAGCAGTTTGCAGTGCTGGTTCAACAGAGGGAGGGAGAATGCAGAGAAATGCAACAGATTTTGTAAGAAAAATTCTTATCTGAAAAGCAGCCTGCCCTCAACTGATCCAGAGGTTGCACTGTACATGGTGATTACCAACTGCTGCCAAAGAACTGAGGCAGAAGGCATCTTGAGGTGGCCATACTGCAGCAACTGCTGCAGGAGATAGGAGATCTGAGCAAATGCAGCTATATTACTATCTGGGGTGCTGGCTTTGTTGTCTATGTTCAGCACAGAATCAAAGCACAGGACACAGAGATAGCAAGCAAGAAGCAGGTTTATTGCCAAAGGTAATAGAGATAGACTTTTCTGAAGAGAAGTGGCCCCAGAACTAGGAATCCATTGGGTGGGTTTTGGCCTGTTCTTTTTATGGTCTCTGGAATTTTCACCTTTCCTTATCTCTTCCACTATCTACACACACCTCACTGTTATCAGTTGGTTCCCTCTCTGTCCATATTTCTATTTTAGCTTTTCTATTAGACAACTGCCCCCTGCCCTTTGCTTTGTGGCACAGAGCATATTTTACCCAGGGGAAGTCAAACCAGAAAGGTGAAGGGGAGTCTGACTCACATTCCCCTTTGGGTCTGGTGGCTTGCAGAACCAGGTCAGGAATTTGAACAGGTAGGTGTATAAGCTCAAGGACCAAACCCAAGAAGACTGGAAAGGCTGTGTCCATGGGCAGCAGAGAGGTGAAGGATTGGCTTCCCTGTCCCAGGAGTGGTGACTCCTGGAATCCACACTCCCAGCAGAGATAGGGCAAATGCTGAACCCTACATGTTGATCCAGCTTCCCAGAGCAGTCACCACCCCTGGGACCTCATTAGACCTAAGCCCCACCTACAGAAACTCCACTGTTAGAACTCTGCAGCAGCCACACCCTGGGAGTCCAGTGATCAGCTCTGTGCCAACAGAACTTCAACTGGTAGGACTTCCTATCCCATTCTACCTCAAACTGGTGAAAAGGGAAGCAGAGAATTGTTGAACTCCAAGTGGCAACTTGGTGAGCAACACAAAAAGAGGAAGGTTTAAACAACCCTTTGTTCTTATGCTCATGCTCAGTACATCATTCAAGAACAAATGGAAAGAAAGACAGTTGGACATAGATAGTGAATGAAAGTGAAAAGGCACCCAGACAAACCACTCCAGACATGGGAACTCACACATGATATTTTATTAGGTAGACTAACAGTGTCTGCCCTGAAGAGAGAGAGAGAGAGCCTGTGAGAGACAGCATGGCAGGGGAGCTTCGCTTAAGTACTTGAATTGCCTAGGCTAAGGATGATCGGGCCAATTGCTGAGCAGTTCAAATTTGTGGGCTAAAGATTCAGCCAATGACTGCCAAACTCAAGATGACAAGTAGGCCAATGACTGACTAGGAGAGTAGACTGACAGCTGGGGGTGCTGTCTTGTTTCCTTGCCTTCCCCCACAGGCGTGTTCTGTGCCAAACCCCTCAGGTAGAAGCCCCAAGAGTCCTAGGGTGCACTGGTTGTAGGCAGCCCAAGACCCAAGGTGAAAGCCAGACTGCAAACCCACTCTCCTCCTCCTACCTGCTACTGCCAGGTGCCACCTGGCAGGTTCATGCAGGCAGGCACTGCATCAGCAGTTGCAGACCTGCCATGCTGTGTTTGCTCACCAGGCTGCCCACTGAACACTACAGTGAATATATATTCTAACTGACAATTTTGATCACCTCAGTGGAAACAATGCCTTAATCTTTCACTAGGAATTTCTTTGTGTGTGTGTGTGTGTGTGTGTGTGTGTGTGTGTGTGGTGCTGATTGGTTCATGGACATATATATGTACACATATTTGTTTCTTTTATTCTTTTTTTCTGATGTCCTTTTTTATTGTTCTAGTTCAAGGATGAGTTTTATGAAGTAGAATTACAAGTAGTAAAATTCATCTTTTTGGGGGAGCACAAATACATCAGTTATGTAGCCACCACCACAGATAAGAGGTAAGACAGTTTTATCACTCAAACAGCCCCTGGGTGCTGTTCTTTATGTCCAACCTCTCCTACATTCTGGCAACCACCCATTTGTTTGTTCTATTGGTATAGTTTTGCTTTCCTTGGGCATCATATGAACAGAGTTGTCAGTAGCCTTTTTTTTTTTTTTAATATACCGGTGATTGAACCCAGGGTCTTATCCATGTGCACCACACAAAACTACACCCCTTTTAAATCTTTTTGTGCTCAAAATAATAGTATATTTGAAACAAAGTTTCTATTGTGTGTATCAGTAGTTGGTTACTTTTTATTGCAGAATACAATTCCATAGTATAGATGCAACAGTATTCTTATCTGATACTTACCAGTTGAAGGATTCAAATTTGCTTAAATTAAAAAATTAATCAATGCACCTTGTGTTGCTGCTAAAATTACTGTCTGGCTGTCTGGCCCATGATTGACCAATTAAATTAAGAGGCAAGTTGTTGAGTCAAATAAGGTGACTTTATTTGGAAAGTCAGCTCAACAAGAGAAAAGGGGAACTCTTGTCACAAAGCCCTTTTTTCCAGGAAGCTGATCCAAGATGGCTTATATAGATGACCTTTGGTTGTTCCCCACACTGGTGGGAATCTTCCTGCAGCAGGAGACCTGGATGATGCACATCCTACCAGATTACTTAGTTATGAGGTGTTTTTCACTTTCATCAAGTCTCAAAAACCATGATCAGGGCTGGGGTTATAGCACAGTGGAGCTCATGCCTAGCATGTGTGGTGCACTAGGTTCAATTCTCAGCACTGCATCTAAGTAAACAAATAAAGGTACCTTGACAACTAAAAAAAACTTTAGAAAAAAAAGAATATCCTTTTCTATTGTTACATACTACAAACTCCCCCACCAAGGCATGCACACCATCCTTCCTCTCTTAGTTGCAATTCCAGCTAATCCCTAAAACATCCTCATGCATGGTTTCACTAGTTTGAATGAAGCCATGTGGGTGGGGTTCTGCATGGCTGCCATTTTTTTCCCAGGCCTTCTCCTTGAGGGATGGTGAAGGGTGTAGATGAGATCAAGACCTTTGCTCTCAGTACCCAGCCTAGACACAGCCATTTCATGTGGGGAAGAGTGTGTGTGAAGGAGGGTGGGGTGCAGTCACTGAGGGAAGGTGCAATGTGTGGGTGAAGATTGAGTGCTTGGCTTTAGGAAGGACTGAACAAGAAAGCAACTTCTTCTGAGAGTAGAGCAAGCCAGAGTGTGTGAGTGTGTAAGAACAAACACCCTCAAAAACTAATCCTTTCCTGGATCTGGGAAAGCCAATGGATGGCTGGTAACCAGAGAGCTGCAACTCTTTTGGCCAATAGATGGAGGTGTTGTACCATGACTTGGTTCTTCTTCTGCAATTGTGCCATTCAACATCCCAGAAAGAACCATTAGCCTCTGTGTTCTGGCAGTGAGGGACAATAGAGACCTCCATCCATCCATGTCCCTGAAGCAATATGTCACAGAACAGGGAGTTGGAACCAGTTTTCCCAAGTTCTCTCCTTAGGAGGCTTCCATCTCTAGAGAAATGAGAGTTTCTTGAATCTTCAGCCTTAAGAGAGAGGTTCAAATATGGAGGAACAGCCAGCCATGATCACCAGGTGACTGGTTCTGATCCTGCAATCAATTTACTGATGACCTCAGTCCATTTGCCTTTCCCTGTGGTCCTTTGTGTAATAAAATTCTGAATTTCTAGCTTTAAAACACTTGCTACAAGAGGTACTAAATAAAAGAGACACAAGGTCCTATTCTGCTGGAGGGCTTCAACTTATAAATAACTAATCCTTCTAGGCAAAGCAGACCAGAATGGAGACAGGGTGACACAAAGGATGGTTGTATGTGGTGTTAAAGTATTGAAATCCTTCTCTTCTAGTTGGTAAATAACTGTTGACCAAGCACTAGTTTTGCCAAATCAAATACAGAGAACACCCCATTAAATTTGAATTTCAGATAAACCACAGGTAATGCTTAAGTATGTTCATTTTTTTAACTTTTTTATTTTTACAGACTGCATTTTAATTCATTGTGCACAAATTGGTTGAAACTCTTCATTTCTATGGTTGTACACAATGTAGATTCACACCTTTCATGTAATCATAAATATACATAGAGTGATACTGTTTCATTCTACTATCTTTCCATCTCCACCCCTCCCACTCCATTTCCTTCTACACTATCCAAATTTGCTTCATTCTTCTCTTCCTCCCACCAATCCCCCCCTTGTTATATCATCATCCACTTATCAAAGAAAACATTTGACCTTTGTTTTTTTGGAATTGACCTATTTCACTTAGCATGATCTTTTCCAACCTCATCCATTTACCAACAAATGCCATAATTGTATTCTTTTCTCTGGCTGAGTAATATTCCATTGTGTATATATACTACAGTTTCTTTATCCATTGAACAATTGAGGGCATCTTGTTTGGTTCCACAATCTAGCTATTGTGAATTGAGCTGCTATGAACATTGATGTGGCTGCATCATGTAGTATGCTGATTTTAAGTCCTTTGGGTATAAACCAAGGAGTGGGATAGCTGGGTCAAATGGAGGGTCCATTCCAACTTTTCTGAGGAATCTCTATACTGATTTCCAGAGTGGCACAAATTTGCAAATCCACCAGCAATGTTTGAATGTGCCTTTTCCCCCACATCCATGCCAACACTTATTATTGCTTGTGATCTTGATAATAGCAATTCTAATTGGACTTGGATAAAATTAGGGTGGTTTTTATTTGCATTTCTCTAATTACTTGGGATGATGAGCACATTTTCATATATTTTTTTGATCATCTGTATATCTTCTGTGGTATATCTGCCCAGTTACTTAGCCAATTATTCATTAGTTCTTTGTATTTTGGATGTAAAGTTTTTTAAGTTCTTCATAAACTTTGAAGATTAGTACTCTGAAGTATGTGTGGAAAAGATTTTCTCCCACTCCCTCTGTAGTCTCTCTTACCACATTATTGATTGTTTTCTTTGCTGAGAAAAAGTTTTTTAGTTTGAGTCTATTTCATTAATTGATTCTTGTACTTATTTCTTGCACTGTGGGGGTCTTGTTAAGGAAGTCTGTTCCTAAGGCAATGTGATGGAGATTTGGGCCTACTTTTCTATTTGGTGAAGGGTCTTAATACTACTTCCTAGATCCTTCAACCATTTTGAGTTGAGATTTGAACAGGGTGAGAGATAGGGGTTTAATTTTATTTTACTTCATATGGATTTCCAGTTTTGCCAGCACAAATTGTGGAAGAGTCTATCTTTTCTCCATTGTTTGTTTTTGGCTCCTTTGTCTAGTATGAGATAAGTGTACTTATGTGGGTATGTCTCCGTGTCTTCTATCCTATACCATTGGTCTACCTGTTTGTTATAGTACCAACACCATTCCATTTTTGTTACTATTGCTCTATAGTAGAGTATAAGGTCTGGTATTTTGATATAGTCCCAACACTATGCCATTTTTGTTTGTTATAGTCCCAACACCATGCCACTTTTGTTATTATTGCTCTATAGTAGAGTTTAAGGTCTGGTATTTTGATACTGCCTGCATCAATCTTCCTGCCCAGGATTGCTTTGGTTATTCTGGATCTTTTGTTCTTCAGATAAATTTTATGATTGCTTTTTCTGTTTCTCTGAGAAATGTAATTGGGGTTTTAATTGGAATAGCATTTAATCTGTATAGCACCTTTCTGTCATAACTATTACAATTGGGATCCAAAATTTCCCTCAAAATCTCATATGTTACTGGTTGGGTTCCTGATACAGTAGTAATCAGAGATGGGCCTTCTGTGAAGTGGTTGGATCATAAGGCTCTAACTTCATCAGCAAATTAATCCATTGATGAATTAGGAAGTGGTAGAAACTGTAGGTAGTAGGGTCTGGTAGGAGGAAGTAGGTGACTTGGTGTATGCCACAGAAAGGTATATCATATCCTAGACCCTTTCCTCACTCTCTTGCTCTGCTTCCTAGCCACCATGAGGTGAGCTGTGTCCTCTTTGTTAGACAATTCTTTTTTTTTATTGTAAACAAATGGGATACATGTTGTTTCTCTGTTTGTACATGGCGTAAAGGCATACCATTTGTGCAATAATAAATTTACATAGGGTAATGTTGTTTGATTCATTCTGTTATTTTTTCCCTTCCCCCCTACCCCTCCCACCCCTCTTTTCCCTCTATACAGTCCTTCCTTCCTCCATTCTTGCCGCCCTCCCAAACCCTAGCTCTAACCCTAACACTAACACCTCCCACCCCCCATTAAGTGTCATCATCCACTTAATAGCGATATCATTTGTCCTTTGGTTTTTTGAGATTGGCTTATCTCACTTAGCATGATATTCTCCAGTTTCATCCATTTGCCTGCAAATGCCATGATTTTATCATTCTTTATGGCTGAATAATATTCCATTGTATATATATAACACAGTTTCTTTATCCATTCATCAATTGAAGGACATCTAGGTTGGTTCCACAATCTGGCTATTGTGAACTGAGCAGCAATGAACATTGATGTGGCTGTATCTCTGTAATATGCTGATTTTAAGTCCTTTGGGTATAGGCCAAGGAGTGGGATAGCTGGGTCAAATGGTGGTTCCATTCCAAGATTTCTAAGGAGTCTCCACACTGCTTTCCAGAGTGGCTGCACTAATTTGCAGCCCCACCAGCACTGTATGAGTGTACCTTTCTCCCCACATCCTCGCCAACACCTGTTGTTGCTTGTATTCTTGATAATCACCATTCTAATTGGGGTGAGATGTAATCTTAGGGTGGTTTTGATTTGCATTTCTCTTATTACTAGAGATGTTGAACATTATTCCATATGTTTGTTGATTGCTTGTAGATATTCTTCTATGAAGTGTCTATTCATTTCCTTAGTCCATTTGTTGATTGGATTATTTACATTCTTGGTGTAGAGTTTTTTGAGTTCTTTATAGATTCTGGAGATTAGTGCTCTATGTGAAGTATGAGTGGCTAACATTTTCTCCCACTCTGTAGGCTGTTTCTTCGCATTGCTGATAGTTTCCTTTGCTGAGAGAAAGCTTTTCAGTTTGAATCTATACCAGTTATTAATTCTTGCTTTTATTTGCTGTGCTATGGGTGTCCTGTTGAGGAAGTCTGGTCCTAAGCCGACATGTTGAAGTTCTGGACCTACATTTTCTTCTATAAGATTCAAGGTCTCTGGTCTGATTCCTAGATCCTTAATCCATTTTGAGTTTAGTTTCATGCATGGTGAGAGATATGGGTTTAGTTTCATTCTGTTGCATATGGATTTCCAGTTTTCCCAGCACCATTAGTTGAAGAGGCTATCTTTTCTCCATTGAATATTTTTGGCCCCTTTGTCTAGTATGAGAAAATTGTATTTATTTGGGTTTGTATCCATGTCCTCTATTCTGTACCATTGGTCCACCTTTCTATTTTGCTACCAATAACATGCCATTTTTGTTTCTATTGCTTTGTAGTAGAGTTGAAGTTCTGGTATTGTGATACCTCCTGCTTCACTCATTCTGCCAAGGATTGCTTTAGCTATTCTGGGTTTTTTTTATGCTTCCAGATGAATTTCATAATTGCTTGTTCTATTTCTGTAAGGTACATCATTGGGATTTTAATTGCAATTGCATTGAATCTGTATAGAACTTTTGGTAGTATGGCCATTTTGACAATATTAATTCTTCCTATCCAAGAACATGGGAGATCTTTCCATCTTCTAAGGTTTTCTTTAATTTCTTTCTATAGTTCTCATTGTAGAAGTCTTTCACCTCTTTTGTGACATTGATTCCCAAGTATTTTATTTTTTTTGATGCTATTGTGAATGTGGTAGTTTTCCTAATGTCTCTTTCTGAAGATTCATCGCTTATGTATAAAAATGCCTTAGATTTTTGTGCATTGATCTTATATCCCGCTACTTTACTGAATTCACTAATGAGATCTAAAAGTTTTCTGGTGGAATTTCCTGGTTCCTCTAATTATACAATCATATCATCAACAAATAGGGATAGTTTGAGTTCTTCTTTTCCTATTCGTATCCCTTTAATTTCTTTGGTCTGTCTAATTGCTCTGGCTAGAGTTTCAAGGACGATATTGAAAAGAAGTGGTGAAAGAGGGCATCACTGCCTTGTTTCAGTTTTTAGGGGGAAGGCTTTCAGTTGTTCACAATTTAGAATGATATTAGCCATGGACGTAGCATAGATGGTCTTTACAATGTTAAGGAATGTTCCCACTATCCCTATTTTTTCTAGTGTTTTGAGCATGAAGGGATGCTGTATTTTATCAAATGCTTTCTCTGCATCTATTGAAATAATCATGTGCTTCTTGAGTTTAAGTCTATTGATATGATGAATTACATTTATTGATTTCCTGATGTTGAACCAACCTTGCATCCCTGGGATGAAACCCACTTGATCATGGTGCACTATCTTTTTAATATTTTTTTGTATGCGATTTGCTAAAATTTTGTTTAGAATTTTTGCATCAATGGTCATTAAGGATATTGGTCTGAAATTTTCTTTCCTTGATGTGTCTCTGTCTGGTTTAGGTATCAGGGTAATATTGGCTTCATAGAATGAGTTTGGGGGGGTTCCCTCCTCTTCTATTTTATGGAATACTTTGAAAAGTATTGGAATGAGCTCTTCTTTAAAGGTTTTGTAGAACTCGGCTGAGAACACATCTAGTCCTGGACTTTTCTTTGTTGGTAGGCTTTTGATGACTTCTTCTATTTCATTACTTGAAATTGGTCTATTTAAATTGTGTATGCCCTCCTCGTTCAGTTTAGACAATTCATATGTCTCTAGAAACCTGTTGATGTCTTCGAAATTTTCTATTTTGTTGGAGTATAGATTTTCAAAATAGCTTCTAATTATGTTTTGAAATCAGTCGTGTCAGTTGTGATTTTTCCTTGTTCATTCTGAATTTTAGTGATTTGGGTTTTCTCTCGTCTTCTCTTTGTTAGTGTGGCTAAAGTTTTATCAATTTTGTTTATTTTTTCAAAGAACCAACTATTTATTTTGTCAATTTTTTGTATTGTTTCTTTTGTTTCAATTTCATTGATTTCAGCTCTGAGTTTGACTATTTCCTGTCTTCTACTACTTTTGGTGTTGGTCTGTTCTTCTTTTTGTAGGGCTTTGAGCTGTAGTGTTAGGTCGTTTATTTTTTGAGTTTTACTTCTTTTGAAGCAAAGGAAAAACAAGTCTTTCCTCTTCTAATTGATTTCTTCAGGTATTTTGTCACAGCAACAGAAAACTAAAACAATAACATAATTAAATATATTATATCCATGACCAACGCACAAGTCTTATTTTATTTGGCATAAAAGCTCACTATTAAGGTAAAAGAGCTATACTTCATCTGTAGAAATGATGCCTGCCATGTTCTATCACAGAAATGGTCTCTCACCTGGTGTATTCCTTACAGAATCCCAGACTCTTGGATTATATACCTGTATTATAGGTAGTGAAAGACATTTCTTCCTATTGGCTTGCAACATTGAAGAATGTGAATGGGGAGGGAGGAAGGAACCTTATGGTTTTAGATGAAACAGATAAATCCTGGTAAATTCTAATTCTGAATCCTTAATCTTAGTAAAACCAAAAAGAAAATATTGTTTGCACCCAAAACAGTACATTACAACCTATAGACTTTATGAAGTTTTCAAAAATAAGTTAATTTTTAATCTTTTGTATCTAGTTATATTACCTAATTATTAACAAGAATATTTATGTACATAATTAGCACTTCTGTTTTAAAATTTCTTTTTAGTTGTAGATGGACACAATACCTTTATTTTAGTTTTTTGTGGTGCTGAGTATTGAACAGAGTGCCTCACAACTAGGCAGGCACTGTACCACTGAACTACAGTACAACCCAACCTCATAATTAGCACTTCTATAAATCATTATAAATAAAATTTGTCAAATAAAAATTCATAGTAAATATGTTGAACCAGAAAATTGCTAGGAACTTAGGTAAATGAAACCATGCTTCAGGAGTAAAATTTTGGCTACAGAGAGGGACTAGGGAAGCAAAATTAACCTTTTGAACTACAATTATTAAGAATGATCATGTAAATCATGTAAACCATACTCTACAGTCAAAAAATAAATGTAATTAATAAAAAAGATCAGGTGCATCCTGTTTATCACTGGGCTTCTAAAATAAACAGTTGAACTTTACTTATTAGCTCAGATTGTTGAACAAAGCTTTATTTTTCTTTCATGATCTAACTGATATTCTTCTATTTAGTAGTTTTTCCTCTTTTCTGTAAGGATGCTACATGGATTCCACTATGTGTATATAGCATGAATATTATATGGAATAATTTTTATTCAACATGTTTTAATACCTTATAGTTATTATATTTTTGATGTTCCAGTGGTCTTTGATTTGACTAGAGGGACTTCTCCTAGTTGGCATCTGTGAAATTAGGAAATGTCCCTATTAATCTTTGGGCACAAGAAGGTGTACCAAGTTCATCTTGCAATTTTATTTCCCCAACCCCAAAGCACAGATTTTTTTTATACAAGAAATTTGAATTTCCTTTAGTAGGAAATGGTATTCACAAACCAAGACGTGGACACTATATATGCTCACTGCTGCTTGGATACCATTGCTTCAAGGCTCTATTAGTGGGTATCATGAATTGATATAGCTATCTACAATTTCAACCCAACACCATAGGATTCTTCTCTAACTTCTCCCATTTCATAGTTTTGTCCTCCTCTGCCAAAGTTGATAACCTTCTTCCAGAGAAAATTCAAAGCATTTACTGATTTGCTCTATCCTGTAAGGCTAACAAAACAGATCCAGAATTATTATACCAATTCCTCTGCCACCAATAAACCTACTAAATATGGTTCAAGATTTCCTCTGGATATACTGAATTATAGAAAGACAACCACTGCCTTCTAAATTTACTTGAACTAAATTTTATGTGGTTATATTATTATTTGATATATTGTTCACTTGTTCTGCTTGTTTTTAAGGTTAGCCTTTCCACTCTTTTTGGATACATAAAATATTGATGTGGTTTTAAAAACAACTAGATTAAGATATACTTATAAAAGTCATTTTTAAAAAATACTCTTAGTATAGTTGGATACAATATGTCCATTTTACATATTTTTCTTGTGGTGCTGAGAACAGAATCCACTCTCTGCTTTGCACATGCTGGGTGAATGCTCCACCAGTGAGCCACAACTCCAGCCTTGTTATTTCTAAGCCTTAGATCCATTACCATGTACCCTTAGATTTAAAAAAACACTCAATTTTCTGCAAAATATTGTTCCTGAAGAAACAATATATCTAACAAGTGTTATCTAACCCCCTTTTCCCATAAACACTCCTTTGTACCTTGCTTTTTTCCCCTTTCACATAAAAAACTATATCCATGCCAGTTCCAAGAGAAGCTCCCCACATTTAAGGCTGCAAAGTGCTCCCTTGTGTTTATATGACTGGGTCATTCTTAATGTGGGAAATAGGGTCAAGTTATTATGAAATCATTAACACATGTGATCAAATAGTATTTCCACAAGTACAGATCAGTCTTAGGAAAGGGAAGGTATTCTTGAGAGCCATTTAGAGAAGAAGAGGGTGGGGATAGATTCCAGAAGAAGACACTTGCAGGAGGAAGTTGCTTAGTCCAGTGCCCAAATCACCTTCCTATGCCCCAGCTAGCTGTCTGTGTAGAACTCCAGCTTTATTCCATAGGATATTATGAGGACTTTGGCTGCCTCTCAGTATTGTCTATCTAAATAAATTTCTCACCTTCCCCAATTAAATTACCTTTAATAGGCATCTGAGTCATCTTTCTTTTTTCTTATTTTCTTTCTTTATCTTTTTAAACACAAGGAGCACATGGATGTGTTCTTTTTGCAAGTTACTCACATGATACAAGAGAATACATAGATAAAAATTAAATTCTGCTCCTTCATACTCATTTCTCCTAGAGCAACCACTGCTAATCACATATAAACTGCCACTCTTGGCTTACTAATTCCCCATTGAACAGACTAGGAGACCTGTCCAAGATCCCATCCTCCACTCAAGAGTTAGGAAATTTCAAATGCTCTGATGTTAGGTTTGTGTACAGTTACTGGCCATACAATTGAAAGCTTAAAGGTAGAAGGGCTAGCAGCAGAATAGAGGTCCTTGTAAATTAGTTTTTCTTCCACCTGCCAATGACTACGGAGACTCATATTCTGAATCCTAAAATGCCAGATAGATGCTTTCTCAACACTGCTTGTACTCAGGAGAGAGGAGCATATCTATTTCTTTCTGTATTTCCTCAGTGTTTGTTGAACTTTCCACTTCTCTGCCAGGCAGCAGGCAGCTGCTCTAGCAGCTCCTGTCATTGTACTCCATGCCCATTGTAGCCATGAGGGGAACTATTGCCATTTCTCAATTGTGGTACTAAAGGAGCATTATGCAAACTGGATCAATTTTGCTGGACTTGGTGAGTCAGCCATAAGCTGTGTAGAACCCAAGGTTCTTTACCTTTGAATCATCTTTGCCCCGGGTTTTTTCTGTGCCAGCCTAAGTCCTGTTCTGTGCCACCAAGTCACTACCTGGTGATACTAAGTCATTCATCTGGGACTGCCTCATTCTATCTCCCCAGCAAAGACCTGCACAGGGTCTGACCTTAGAAGCAGTAGGCTGCTTGCATTGGTGAATAGTGTTTCCTCACCTTCCTTTCAGACCATGGCACCCCTCCCAATGTTCTGATAATCTTTGCTGAATAGAGATAGAGGAGCAGGTAAAAGTGAGTACTAGTAGCAAGGGAGGTGGAGGAATAGGAAAATGGGGGAATAATGTGAAAAATGAAAAAAGGGATTGGGGTTAAAGGAGAGGAAAAGGAGGAATAACAGTGAATCCCGAATCCACTTCTGAAGATCACCAGCACTCTCTGGATAATTAATGCAAAAAAGACAAATAAAAAGATTAATAAAAAAAAAATTTAGGGGGTGGGGCAGGAATTTTATGTCATGGTAGGAAATTCTAGCAATCAAGGAGGAACTGGTGGGTTTGGCAGAGGCCTAAAATATTCTTGCATGTCCTTAATCTCAAAGTTGATTTAATTTCATTTTCTGAAGTACAATCCTAAAGGAATAAGCAGAGAGAAGGGGAGGAATGTAAGGGTGCAACTCCTCCTCCCTTTGTAGACTCATGGTATCTGGATACTGTCTAACAAGAAAAAGGACCCAGGGAAGAAATTATAGAGTACAATGGAGGCTGAAGAAAGGATTTGCAAATCTACAGTGAGGCGAGCAGGTGAGGTTGCTGTGCTTCCATGGCGTAATGGTGAGCACCCTGGACTTTGAATTCAGTGATCAGAGTTCAAGTCTGGGTGGGACCTTTCCATTTAGTTGGAATAATAGCCATTTTTTTTTCACTCTGTAAGCAAGACATGGCTTCTATTTCCACATCCTGCTTTACTGGACAGAAGGGTTTCTGTCTAGGAAAGAAAGCGGCTGAGGGTAGCAGACATTTCAGGTTCCTGTGTCCTTTGCACCACACAGCCCTTATTCCCTGCCCTGTTTCTTAGCTCATTAATTTGGATACCTGAGGACCATCCTCAGGTGGCAACCACTGTGAAATTGGGATGCATTGAATCTGGGTGTCTGAGTTTGGGATGTCCTAATCTCAGAGATTCTGCTGCCTCCATGCTCACTGACATTGGAGGTCCCCACGCCTCAGCCAAGGGGCTGAGTGACCCAGCAAGTCCCCGTGGGTCCTCTGGTGATCTTCGGCCTCTGACCACTAAATCCTTCACCCAGGAGTTTTCTCCCACCCCAAATCCTCCTCATATTTGAACCTATTGTCCTGTTTCTGTACAAGTAGAAATTACTTGAAATATGAAATAGCATTCCTTAGCTTAGTGGTGGGATGATAAGATTTGATTTTCTGTCCTGGGTTTAAGTGAGTTGGGTGCATTTAAGTTGGTTTCATTGGCTTCTTACCTGTCACCATTTTGCCTGAATAATCCTGAGCTTCCAAGTCTCTATTGAGGCCAGTAGGGGCTGCAGTTGCCCAGAATTTTGCACCCCAGTGTAGAGAATCCACTGAAGCCTCAAACTCCACCAAGTAGAAAACTGGGCCTGGATTTGTGTGTCCCAGGGGTTGAATATTGACATCCCAGGGCAGTTTGTCCTGGGTGGAGGTGAAAGGAGCCTGAGCAGCTCCAGGGACACACCTCAGAATCGCAATACTCTACAATTCTTTTGCCAAGCTTTGCCCACAAAATACCAATGGAGAAAATCATGAAAAGTCCTTTGCAATTCCTTCCTCTTCACAGAGAAACTTGTATGATTTTAAAGATCTGCCTACCTAGTTAAGATGGTCTCCACCACATACTTCAGAGAAGTTTTGATTTTTTTCCCATTTTTAAAACTGTCCATGGTTACAAAAGACTGGAAAATATAACCCTCTAAAAATACTGTGAGAGGAGGACCTCATTTTGGAGTGTTTGAAATGAAAGTCAGAGGCCACAGAAGTCATGAAAGGAGAAAAGAGCAAGAGAAAGAGAAAAAGAAAGAAGGGGAATGGCAAGGAGCCAAGAGGGTAGTTTTCAGATGCTGGGTTGGAGACACTGCAATTACCCACTGTAAAACCTCTCTCTTGCACATCGTTTGAACCCTGACAGATACACCCAAGAACACTGTCCACCCAGAAATACTGAAGCTGTTTGCTTTGCTTGTTTTTGCTAATTTGCTTTTCAGCCTTCTTAGTGGCATAGGGAAATCCCTTATAATATATGTAGCCACTAAATCAGAGGCCTGCTTTCCTTAACCCATTATGTCTTGTCATCTCATTTATGAAACACCAGAAAATTTACATTGAACCACAAATAGAGAACTTATGTAACTTCAAAATAAATATTTGTGTTTTTAGAGTTCTAATATTCTGAGAAATGTAATAGTCAAATGATCATTGATGATATTTACAAATAATATTAATGATATTATTGATGATAATAATTTATATAAGCTCTAGAATGAACTTTCCAAACTATATTAATACACCTGTTTCAATTTCATTGAGATATTGGCAGAATTGAAACTTGGAATTTAATGGCTTAATGTTGACTGGCAGGTACATGTTTTCCCCCTCCCCTCATCATCTTCCCTTTCAGACAGGATGCTTGCTGGGCTTGGAGAGGTTAGATTGAGGGGAGAGGTTCAGGACTTGAGGCCATAAAATCAGGGACTAGCTGTGACTGGAGATCCAAGGACTGGAGTACTTTCAGTAGACCATAGACTATATGAAAAAAAAGTTTCTTTTCTTTAGGTTTCTCTTAAGAGTACACATTCCTACTCTTAAGCCTTCACCCTAGGTCCTCCTTTCCCCCTCCTTGAAAGTTGTTTAGTCCTTATTTAATTTTTATTTTTTAATGCCATTGCAAGTTTGTAGTCATGAAATTAAAATCTTAAGATTTGTTGAGACTCATTTTGCAGTTGTTTTAGTCAAAAACTAGTTAAGAAAAAAATCTATGAATTTAGAGAGAAATATACAAAGCACAAATATGACAAATGACTTTTGACTAGAATACATAAAGAACTATAAAAAATAAATGGAAACACACAGTAACAACAACAACAAAAGGATAAAAGACAAGAGCAGATAATTCAGCAGATGAGCACATGTAAAGAAGTTCCATATCTTCAGACAGAAGGGAAATGAAAATTAAAATCACAGTGAAACACCTCTGCACATCCATTAGAAATATAAAAAGATGAGTTTTTCAGAGTAGTGAGCAACTCCCTACATTAGTGGTATAAGTACAAAATGGTACATTCACTCTGGAAAAGATTTGAAAGTTTCTTATGAAGTTAAGCATACTTGTATGACCCAGAAGGCCCACTCCTGGACATCTGTACCTTAGCAAAATAAAGACTTATGTTCCCACAAAATCCTCTACAGGAATTTTCATATCAGTTTTAATAGTAGTAGCCTCAAACTAAAATCAACACAAAAATATTTGAACTGATTAATAGAAAAACAGTGATATTTCCACTGAATGGAACCCTCAGCAAAAAATAAAGAAATGAGTCATGCATGGTGGCCCATACCTTTAATTCAAGAATGTCTGGAGACTGAGACAGGAGGTCCAAAGCCAGCCTCAGCAACAGTGTGGCACTAAGCAAGTAAGAGACCCTGTCTCTAAATAACACACAAAATACAGCTGGGGAAGTGGTTCAATGGGTGAGTGCCCCTGAGTTCAATCCCCATTACCCAAAAATATAAAGAAAGAAGTGAACTACTGGTATGTGGAACAATTTGGAAGACTCTCAAAGTCATGTATTGAGTGAAAGAAGCCAGTCCTTAATAGTTAAGTATTATAAGATTCTGTTCCTATGACATTGTCAATAAGACAAAACTATGGTGATGAATAGGTTGGCAGATGCCAGACTTGTTTTGGGGGAAAGATGTGATGGTAAAGAGAGAGCATGAGGAAGGTTTTGGAAGAGACAAAACTTGTGTTGTGATTATGGTGATGACTACACTAACCTTAACATGTTAGCAGTCACAGAGAGTTTTTACCAGAAGAAAACAGCAGTTGCACTTTACAATAATTAAAAAAACAACAAAAGTCCAAGGATTGAGCAAACTGGATGATGAAAAACAGGTGTTCTGTTGTTTCCTAGTGGAAGGAAGTCAGTTGCTCAAATTTTAGCAATAATCTGCTTTCCATGGAAGTTCAGGATTCTTTTCTTGAGTCTTATGCATACATTACAGTTAGAAGTCCCAGGTACATGGTCTCTCTTATTGCTTTTCCTTGCTCACAGTCTATTCCTGATGCTTTATCCCTCAGTACTGAAAAGAACAAGACTTCTCTGCAGATCTGTGAACTGAGGGGTTTACAGAATTTCCCCCATACTAAAGGAGGAACAAAGACCATAATTCTACAACGTCACCATGAGAAGCTGCAGGACACGTACCCTCCTGTTCAGTGTCTCCATATTAAAAGGGAAAAATTCAATGATATTGTTGGCCTAATTGGAGACTGTTAAGAAAAACAGCAGCAAGTTTGCTAATTCAGTTTATTTGGATTCAAGCCAACATGGCTATGGCCACAACTAAGCATTCATAACATGATCACAGAGCAAGGTGGTTCATCGTCTGTGTTTGGAGGCTGAGAAATGAGGATAATCTGCCTTTCCCAGCCTGTGGAGACTGCTGGAGGGAGTGTTCTCATCATCAGACAGAGATACTTTAAACTAGGGCAGTTCTGGTGGGAAAAGAGAGGAAAGGACTTCTTCTAGAGAAAAAGTTCTGAATTTCAGTCTTCAAAAGGAGTGAAGCCTGGCCATTGGCAGCTGAGGATGTTTGGCCTCATAAAAGGACCCATAGTCTATACACAAACTTGCAAATTAATTTAAAGTATAGCTCTACAGTAAAGGCTCTTTATGCAGAGGAGGTGGAAAACCTGATTGGGGCCTTCAAAGAGGAAAGTCTTTATGGTGATGCAGAAGCTCACTGGTTAACCTGACTACCACTACCTCCAGTGTGGTTATCCTACAAGCAGGATCCACCCTGGTATCTCCATCTGGACTAGTTCCTGAGGATCTTCAGAACCTTGGTGCCCATGTCCTCTAAGGCTCTGCCCTGCAAGCAGTTGCCCTGCAAGGGGAGAGAAGGGGTAAGACGGCTTCTTGCTAGGAAACTCCAAGGAATTCAGCAACATTCTGACTTGGATCTCAGTCACTAACAAACCTATCCTATTCTCCCAATAATGACAAGAAAGCTCACAAGAACAGATGCCTGAAGATTAGGTAGAGTCTGGTTACCTTGCATGCTCAAGGCTCTGTGTTCTGTCTCCACACTATAAAGGAGGGAGAGAGGGAGATAGAGTTTGGGGGCATTAAAATCAAACACAGAAAAGCTGCAGAATTAGGACCCTAGGTGGTAGGAAAAGGCAGTCAAATTATCTTGTGAATGTCTGGTTTCTTCATATTTCTATCTCTCCCACTCTCCCCTTTGCTTTTTGGGGCATCTTTCCTTTCTCCCTAAGCTACCTTCCTTCCATCTTCACCACCATTTCAGACTTTCCAAAGAAAGTTGTGATAACCACTTGTAGTCTTGTAGGTGGTGAAAGTTTCAAGATAATAGAGATTTTGTGGTGATCCTTTTAGCTATATGTAAAAGATAAAGGTGTTTGTATCTGGTCATATACTAAAGCTTCTTCCACAATCAGGAAATAAAAAGATGCACCAATGGATGAAGGGATTAAGGAATCTGAGAAAAAACATTGCTTACATGGTTTATTTCTGTCCAGAGATGCACAGGGAAATGAATATATTACAAGATGTGTGTGTGTGTGTGTGTGCGTGTGTGTGTGTGTGTGTGTGTGTGTTTTGGTGTGTGTGTGTGTTTTGTGTGTGTGTGTGTTTGAGAGAGAGAGAGAGAGAAATCTCTGAGTATAGTATTTAATGGCTACAGCTTTTTTTTATTGCTGCAGATATTTCATGCCCGATGTGTAAATTCTTGGTGCATCCCCCACCAGGATATTGTGGCAGAATGCTTTTTATAATGGAGCATTTACTGGGTGCTTTTAGGAGCCAGGTCCTGCACTAGGGGAGGGGTGGCTTGTGGAACAAAGTTCAGTTGCCTGACTTGTGGACTCCACCTCTGGAGGCATAGAGGCAGCACATAGAGGCACAAACATGTCCCTCCTACATGCTAGACTATTGGATCCTGGAAGACTGACAGTGGGTTTGAAAAGTGAAGTGTACTGAAGAATGGTAGATGGATTATATCAGACCAAGGGGATATGACTGCAACCTGCAGTGAGGTAGTTTCTGAGGGAAGAGGAATAGATGGAGAAGGTCATGGATTAGCATTTGGGTGTCAAGTGACTTAGCCATTCATGTCCAAAACTAAATTTGACCAAAGACAAATCTGCAGTTCCAGTGGGTTTTGAATGTATTTTCAGAGCTGTGAAGCATCTTCTTCTGCCATGGTAACAGCTTATAATTACACAGTGTTTTTTGTCTGTGCTATAATCAGTACATGGCTGTTAATGGAAAAGATAGGTGGTTCAAGGCCACACCAGGATGTTTTAATCCTCATCTAGATTCTTATTCAACTTCTGATTCTCTCTCAAAATTTACCATTCTCTGAAGTTTCTTTTATCTTTCATTCTGTAACCCTCCATTTGTCCTGTTCTTCTTCTCCTTTGACCTGTGGTTGCTGCTGGAATGTTGTGAGGGCTCAAGAGTTATATTCACTGGGTTATTCCCTGCAAAGTGGTTTCTTCCTTTCCTACCAGATGCCACTGTTCTCTCTTCACTGTTTTGAACACAGAGGCTACCTCAACCTATCTGGATTCCAGGGGACATTCAGGGCTCAAGAATGGAAATAAGAAATGACTCTGAATCCAGATTGGTGCACCCCTAAAAGGAGTATTGATTTTGCCATCACAGGATACCACCAACACTTTGATTTGGGGCTGTCCCATCCTGCATTTAAGAATATTTGTAGGTTTAGATATAAATTGAGCAGTTCATGCAGTTTCCACATACTCCTCTCCAAGCACACAATTTTCCTATTATTAATATCTTGTATTTTGCAAATATTTTCTCCAAGTCTATGTATTGTGTGTTCAGTTTCTTAACAGCACCTTTCAGGGAGCATAATTTTTTTTTTCAGTGAACTTCATCTTGCCAATATTTTTTGTTCATGGATAGTGCTTTTTGTATTGTATCTAAGAGATATCACCAAACAAAAGTTCACTTAGATTTTCTCATTGTATCTTTATGACATCTTAATCCATTTTGTGCTCCTTTAATAAAACATTTGAGTCTGGGTAGTTTATAAAGGAAAGAGTTTATTTAGGCTCACTCTTCCAGAGGCTAGATGGGCACCTGGTTGAGGCTGTGGTTTGTCACAACATGACAGATGGCAGCACGCAGTGGAAGTGTGTGCTAGAGATGCCATAAGGTGAGAGAAGAAACAGAAGACAGAGGAGGCTCCTTTTTTACAACAACCTAATCTCAAAGGAACTGACCCAGTCCTGTCATCCTTGGAGGACTACATTAATCCTCATTGAAGGTGGTGCCCCCTGATCTAACCATCAATTATAGACCCCATCACCTTGGTACTGGTACAGTGGGGAGTAAGCTTCCATCACATGAATTTTTGGGGACATATTCAAAATACATCCACACCATAGCAAGGAATCTTATAGTTTTACACCTCACATTTTTATCCGTGATCCATTTTATGAAAAGTTTAAGATCTCAGTATAGATTTTTTTAAATGTGGATGTCTAGTTGTTCTAGTACCATTTATTATAATGACTATCATTTCTTCATTAAATTAACTTTTTACCTGTGTTAAAGATCATTTACTTATTTATATAGGATTGTGTCTGGTCTATGTATTCTTTTCCATTGATGATTCTGTTGATTTTTTCCCAAACATTTCATACTGTTTTGCTTCCTTTAGCTTTATAGCAAGTCCTAATGTTAGATTATGGACCCTCTGGGGATTTTTCTGATCTTTGTCATGAGAACATGATTTGATTCTCTTATAGTTTGGATTTGAAATGTATCCCAAAGACTGGTTTCTTGAAGGCAGCAATGTTCAGAAGTGAGACTTTTAGGAAGTGATTGGACCATGAGGGTTCTAATCTCACTAGTGGATTAATCTGTTGGTAGCTTAATGGACTATGGGGAGGTGAGTGAACTGTAGAGAGTTGGGCAGTATTGGAGGAAGGAGGTGACTGGAGGCAAGCCCTATAATAGTATTTCTTGTCCCCTCCATCTGTGTCTTTCTCCTTCCTTCTTCCTGACTGCTATGAACTGAAGAGATTTACTCCACCACATCTTTCCACCATGATGTTCTGTGTTTCCTCAAGCCCAAACCAGTGGAGTCAGCCAAACATGGAATAAAACTTTTTAAAACATAATCCAAAATAAATCTTACCTCCTTTGAGTTGTTTTTCTTAGGTCTTTGTGACAAAAAGATGAATAAGATTTCCAGAGGTAAAAGTTAGAAAAGTGTGGGGATCCTCCCCAATCTCAGAGCAATCAACAATGTCAAGTTCTGAAGATAAGACTGATGACATCAGTAGCTACATATGATTTGGTCAACTGGAGAAAGAGGCAAATTGAGATGTATTAGTTCATACTTGTGAAAATTATCACAATGTTCTCTCTAGACCTCACTATCCTATCTTCTCTGTACATCAATGCAAACTAATATTGATCAAATTCCTAGATGTGTAACTCATTACTTTTTTCTCAACCTTCTTTTCAAATGGGGAGAAGGGATTGAAGAACTCTTCAGGTTTGTAGCAAAAAGGTATGGAGAAATGGGCTAAAATCCTGACTTTCTGAAATTTAAGTGGATCATAATTGATGACTCTTGTGTTCTAGGTAAAGAATAAACTAACATACCTGCTTTATTTCTTTATTTACCCTATCCATGTGTAGAAAATGTAGTATCTTCACTTTTAGAGAAGTTGCATTCTACGATAATTAAACTCAATGAATGCAGTTGTTGAACCCCTGTGGATAAAGCACTGTGCTAGTTACCCTGGGGGATGCAGAGGAATGGTATACCAGTCCTTCACAGGAGATTAAAATGCAGCCAGCATTCTCAGTAAGTAAGAACATTGATATTAGATATCAATAGGCCCTACCTTGTGAAGGTAGGAGGCAATATAGGGCAGAGTCAGCATTGACATCTATCTCCAAAAGATTTAGAAAAAGGAATCTTGGACTGGGGATATAGCTCAGTTGGTAGAGTGCTTGCCTTGGAAGCACAAGGTCCTGCACCCTGTGTTCAATCCCCAGTACTGAAAAAAAAGAAAGAAAGAAAGAATAAAAGGAATCTGGAAAATCTGTTCCAATGAGTGTCCCACAGATGAGGTTCACAAATACTGATCATGGATCCCCTCCATGTTTTCCACTCATAGATTATATTTAAATAGTATCAAAATCAAAAGAAGAAGCATAGCAATGTACTGGACAATCCAAAAACATGGTTGTGCAAAGTCAAGATCCTGTTCAAAAAATAAATTCAGAGAAATTCAGTGCATGAGTGTGGTGAATTGTCTTATAGCAAGAGAACATTTACTGCATTTAGCAGTACTTACAGACTTCTGGAGAAAATATATTACTCAAGTGACCCAATTGATGGTCCTATACCAAATAGCAAAACTTCCACTGTCCTTATGAATACCTGAGACCCCACCATGCACATAAACAACTTGGAAGAATGGCTGTGATTCTATGGCCAAAAAAGGAAAGGCATCTCAGGTTAGGAGACACAGGAGGAGGGAGGGTTTGTACAGTGACCAGATGGTAGTGGAGAAAAGGACTTGAGGGTTCGGAAACAGCAAGTGAGCTGGCTTAGAGTAACACTATTTCTTAAAAATAGGAGTGTAGCAAAACTGTACCTAATGGACACTAAATGTATAGTATATGATCTGCAACCATTCTCTACCAAATTCATCCTGGGCCAGTAGTAGCTTTTTAAATAGAAGTCAGGAATTCCATTACAGGCTTAGATAATTCTCAACACCACCATCATTACACTAAGTAATTGGAGGATGATGTGAGGTGAGAAAGGCCACATCTCATAATGATCGATGTCTATCTGTATTTTGGATGGGTCCTATATTGTTCAATATGCAAGCAAATTGAAAACAAAAATAGGATCATATTTACAAGTCTCAAACTGGGTGGACTTTACATGTACTCATGGTTATATACAAAAATGTTTTAATCACATTGACCTTAGAAATAGCTCTTGTGTGACTAGAATTAAATTCATACATAACAAATATTAAATGTAGTGTTTAGTGACAGTAGGAAACAAAAACAAAGCAAGGAAACAAAGGTGGAGGTTAAGAGACACTGATGTCAAACTTTATTTAGGTTTAGTGAAACACCAACAAATGCCCAGTAAGAGAAAAGATATCAATATAAAAATGGAAGATAATGAGAATAACATTGTTTAAAAAAAAAACACTTAAAATTACATTGAGTTATTTAGCACTCTTGTATTTTTTGGCAGGGGGTGTGGAGGTTTGGTACTAGAGTTTTAACCCAGGGGAAATTTACAATCCCCAATTCTTTACATTTTTTTATTTTGAGACAGGGTCTCATAAAGTTGTTGAAGGTCTCACTAAGGACTGAGGCTGGCCTTGAACTTGTGATCCTCTTTTATCAACTTCCTGAGCAGCTGAGATTCCAGGCATTCATCTCTAAGCCCAGCTCTTCTATATGTTCTAAGGGACTTAGAAATAATCAGTGGATCAGAAAAGAACATCATGACAGCTTTACATTGGCAAAATTTACATTTTTCACTTGGAGAAAAGCCTTAAGGTCCATTTTAATGTTAAAGAAATGGTGAGGTGACTTCTGTGTAGTGCTGAGGAAAATATAACTTGTTGGGAAACTATTACTGTTTATGCAAAAGGAGAAACATGAAGTATGCTTAGTTGTTTGGGGAAAGAGAGGTTGGCTGTATTGGTATAAGGCTACACAACTGTTGAGATTGGCAGACAAGTGCAGGGTCCACATCTGTGATGACCTTCTGAAAAAATCAGGTGGCCTGTGGGTCAGGCTGGATAAGGCAACTGAAAGGCAGGGAATCCCCACATTTCATGATATCTCCAACCATCTTTTAGACTCTTACTTGGTGTACTGGCCTTACCTCTCTCTCCTGAGTCTGAGTCTGAGCTATAGACAGAGACTTCAGCTCTGAGCTTTGGCATCTGGAGCCTTGTTTTGTGTACTAAGGACTACTCAAAGTTAAAGGGTGTTGATCAACTTTTTCTCAAAAGCAATTTAATGATTAGGCTATTATCATCCCTTAGGACTCATTAACCTTTTTTGATTTCATCTGACATGTTTGGGTTTCTTATACAGGAGAGGTCTTTGTTTGCCCACACCCTTTTTTTTTTTTTTTCTTTTATCATAGGCTAAGAGAATTCTGCTTTGAGAACTCCTTGGATATGTTCTCACCAAAATCGCTGTCAAAATTTGATGATCTATTGTAAAACTCTGCAGACCTGAATTTATCTGTATTCTACTTCAGAAAATTCCTATATAATATTCAAGATCAGACCCTGGAGCTGTCCCAATTAAGGAAGAAATTACAATAGTGGAGAGATGTGTCATTTCTACTCAACTAATGTCTGAAGTACCTTCTCACCCAGGAACATACTGACAGCCACCAAGGGACAGACCTCCATGAGCTCCTGGCTGAGGGGCACAGGTTGGCAAAGTGGCTTGTCCTCAAACAGCCCATGTAAAGTGGCCAGAGGCCCTGATTACACTGAGTAGCTCCTAGGTTCCAGGTTTCTGAATCTCAGGATGCTCCATTCACCAAGTGATCTTTTGACCAGGTCTTCTGTTTTCCACGTGAAATTTAGGGTATGACAAGATCAGGATGCCTGAGTGAGAACACAGAAGAAAAATACGCAGCATGATAAGTCAAAGCAGTCCAACAATGTCATTTCTCCCTGGTTAAAAATAGCTTCAGGATGAAAAGGCAACATCTACCTAATATTCAAGTAGAGAAAGGGGATGTGACAGAAGGTCACATGTTAAACTGACATCACTCTGAATTAGGAGGGAGAGTGTCCCAGTCTCCAACCCGACTGCTTTGCTTACTACTGTGGACCAGGGATCATTTTTATCTCTACTGAATCTCTGTGTCCTCTTCTATAGAAATAGCTGCAGAGTATATGTAACCAAAATGTGTGGAATACATAGTCATGAGTGCTTTGGAAATTATATAGATCCTCAGTCTTTGGACTTTGTTTTGGGCCTTGATACGGTAGCATCTAATGATGGGAATGTTACATACAATTATTAATATTATTATTAATTTGATTTTAGTTTTGTTGATCAATGTATAAATAGAAGAGTTGAAAGTTCTTTCTAGTCTACATGGGTTAGATCACACCAAGAGTTTTATAAATTGTCCCAGGTCATATATTAAAGGTAACATTAATAGACTGAAACACAGAGTATTAAAAACAAACTTTTGAAGTGCTTTTACATAAAGAATAGTTGATAGTCTGAATTAGAAAAAGAAACTTGGAACATCAAAGATTCTAGTTAATGAAGTCATTTTTCCACTTGTGCCTGATTTTACCTGAATGTTTATGAAAGACCCTTTATCACACAGGATAAATTATGAACAGAACTCAGTAGTAAACCAAGTATAATCTAATGGTGTATTTTTCTTCTAGATTGTTGGGAGAAATCCTAGTTCTTGGCTGGCAGCAGTGAATGCTTCAAGTGTGTAAGGAAAACTTGCAGGGAGCAGCATTCCACTTCTCCTACCTAGGAAAGTAAACAACTGCCCCAAATTGACTCAATGTTACCAAGGGAACCCATATAGGAACCTGGTGTTCTGATCCCCCTAGGCACATTGTGATTGGACAAGAAGCCTATAAAGTGTATGGCTGATCCCACAATAAACGAGTTTGCAGGCTGCTCACCACAAGCCTGTTTCCACCCAACTCCTGGCATCTGGGGGTCTTGACTCCACGTCCTTACCAGCATCTGAGCTAGCCTGCCACAACTACATTTTGGCATACAATGTGCCCTGTCTACTCATGCACCTTGGCAATGGCGAGTCCCCTTGATTTAGTAAGGGCCCCTTCATGTTTGGTGTGCAGACGGTCTTGTGAGGGTGAGCACAGGAACACTTGTAAGGTCCCCAATGAGTTAGTTTAAAAAGTTGCCAGAGCTGCTGATGCTAAAAAGGGGTTAAAAATGAAAAGCTGCAGATGAGCTGAGATCAGCCTAGCTAGATGACAGGATGACCCTGGCAGCTAATTTAGGCTGTTGCTAGGGATAATGGGGGATCTCCCCACTGTGGTCAAGCTGACCTCACCGCTGACCTCCTATAGACCAGTGGTTACTATGGTGACTAAAACTTTTCAGCTGAAACTTTTATGGCCTGATATGCAAACAAGGACATAAACCCTCCAATTGTAAAAGAGAAACTGAGTCCCTTTGTCTGAAGTGTATTAAACAGCTTGTAAATTTTTGCTTGGGGTACTGATTGACTGCAATGCTGGTCTGTGTCTAATGCCCAAGCAGATGCTTGAATAAACTGGCTCTTTCTGCAGTTGCATATGGCTTGGTCTACCTCGTGGTCTCTTTGGTGGTGGTTCTGAGCTTGGACACAACACCTACCCAGAGATCTGGACACAACACACTCCCCACTTTTCTTCCCTGTTTGTCTTGATTGCCCTAATCCCCAAGAAAAGGTACACATCACCGCTGGCTAGTGTTACGCAGCCCCTGCTAGCAACTCTCCTTTCACTTTTGGTTCTCCCAGCAAATTCTCATAAGGGATTGATCCCCCTGAATTTGGAAAAATATCTCGCTCTGTGGAGATTTTTACTGGACACACCATGTGGACATACGGCCATAACATAAGGACTCACGGAAGTTCCCCGCTAAACAGGAGACATATCAGATTCTAAACACTTCTCTGTATGTTGAAAGATAGGCTCCCTTAGTCCTCCCATGGGTCCCTTATTTTAGCTTAGGGATACTTATTGCAGGTTACTTTACAGTCCTTCTCTTCGTTTTGAGAGATTTGTTTACTCCCATCTCCCCCCTTATGCAGAGAGCTCCACAGCTCACTGCTTTAAAGTAACTTCTCTCGCAGTGCAGCAGAGGTTAAAGTGAAACCAAGAGACAAGAAAATGACACTTCAGGCTTCTGCTCCAAGCATTGTAACTTCTAAAGAGGAGGAAACCAATGCCAATAACAACATAGACCTCCCGCCATCTTTTTCTCCCCCTCTATACCCTTGGAATGAGTTTACCTCTCTTGCTCCCTCCAGAGTTGCCTCTGTGAAGCACGGACTTTTAAAAGGGTCTTCTTTTTATCATGTTAGCAATATAAGAACTCTGAAGACTTCTGCTCACAGAAATCTAACATGGTTTAGTACAAATTCTGAGCCTGTTTAATTACAGTAATACTTCTTCAAATACTTATACTCATTGACTTTCTGAAAATTGTAAAACCACCTTCACCAGTGCTAGTTAAGGTTGTAAATAAAATAAGTTTGCTTATGTAAATTTTGTTGATTCTAAAGTGCGATTCTATCACGTTTAGCATGTACAATATATTCAATTTGGTTTAGTTATTAACATCTTTAAAACCTTCTCCCTTCCAGATGTAGAGAATATATGAAATAATAAATCAACTAAGTGACTAAATCTTCAGACCAAATTTTAAATATCCTGTTATATATTGTATTTGTAAGGATAACAGAACAGATGCTAATTGACCCATTATTTTCATGAATATACATAAATATATGTTGTATCATATTCATTATTACACAGTGGAATATTTAATTTTTAATTCATACATTAAAATATCACTGCTTTTTACAAAGTGGTATGAACATACAAAAGATTCTTAATATTTCAATTACCAATTTCATCAGTAAATAAATTTTTAAAAATTATATTTATATTATATATAATATGAATCATGTATATATGTATACAGGTATGAGTATATATATATATATATATATATATATATATATAAACACACACATTTTTTTGTGGGTATACTGGTGATTGAAACCAGGGGTGCTTAATCACTGAGTCTTATTCCCAGAACTTTTTTAATTTTGAGATAGTGTCTTGCCACATTACTTAGGGTCTCACTAAACTGCTGAGGCTAGCTTGAAACTTTTGATCCTCCTGCTGAGCCTCCTGAGTCATTTTAATTACAGGTATGTGCCACTGTGCCAAGGAATAATATATTTTAAAAATTAAAATTTCTGCCTACATGCATTAATATGATCCATTTAGACCTTTGAGAAGTTTACAAATGAGTATGTGTAACTAGAGTCTCACATAGTTTCAGAGAGAAAAGTAGATGTACACTCTCCCTCATGAGTAAAAGCACAAGAATGGGTATTAAGGATGAGCATGGATTATTTAAGTGAGAAAAGAATAGAGTCATTTTAGATACCGGAAATTGCATGTGTAATTTCATTGGGGCATGAAACAGAATTTTGAGTTCAGGGAACTAAATTTAATTTTGTATTGCTGATGTAAGGGATTGTTCTCATATCCACCATTTTTGGTGCTTAAAATGACCATCCCATATGTGAAATTATGGGGGTATGTGGGTAAGGTTAAGGACCTCACTCTATTGTAGGTTTTGGAGAACCATTAATGGATTTGCATGGAATTACTATTGATCGATTTACATTTTGTGTGATTTGGGGTGTAGGAAGGTAATTAGAGGTGAATACTACCATAGTTTAAATTAAGGCTGTGTATACAGTGATAACAAGGAGAGGATAAAGTATGAGTACATAAAGTTGAATAGTCATAGCTTGGTTATTGCTTGGATTTAAATGATCATAAAATACAATTATGTAAGATTCTCATGATTCCAATTTACTCAGGTTTTTGGTGAATTTTGCCTAAATAGTAAGTCTTTTGGAAGTACAGGAGGGAACAGACAGAAGGAGAAAAGTCATCATCCAATAAAGCTGTCAATCATTAGTAGATAGCTACTGCTACTGCTTAATTGAACTGAGTGCTAGAAAACCATAGAAAATCATTCCCAGTGATTCAAGTTGAATGGAATTTAGTATAATTATTCACAAGGGGGAAAATTAACAAGTTATGGGAAGAAGGGCAAGAACACAAATGTATAAAAATAGCACTTAAGGATCAGTTAACTTAGGTAGGGACCAAGAGAAAGAGCAGAATATAGCATAAGAGATGAATCAATCTAGAAGTGATTCAACACACATGTCCTCATTTGTGGTTAAGTGAAAACACATGATGACCAAAAAAAAAGCAGTTAATTCATCCACATCTCAGACAAAAATAAAATAGGTCTCTGAGACCTATTAGCATTGCTTCATGTTTCTGTTTATTAAAGAAAACTCTTCTCCATTTTATGCAACAGTGTTACAAATAGTGCAAGAGAAGTTTCTTTTTATAAAAGAAGTTAACTAAACAATCATTCTAGAAAAATGCAAATTTTTTGCCATGGCATAATTAAGGCATATCCAAAACCAGCATAATCATCCTTGGCAATGAGTGGTGGATACTGTTTAAACTTTTGAAGTCTATCTCACTGCTTGGAGCTACTACATATCACTTCAAGTCTCACCAAGTGTCATCCATCACTGTGCTCTATAAAAATGAAAGGTGGATCAATTTACTATGGGAATAAATATATAATATCTTTTCAAAACTTAAGCCAGAGTTGAGCTATGGCAATTCCTACCCCCACTTGTCAGTCTTGAACTCTATAAGTCAGACCTAGATCATTCCAGAAAAGACTGTTGTAATTTACACTACCTGCAAAATTGTTGGGAGAAAAGAAACAAAATACTTCCCTCTCTCTCTCTCTCTCTCTCTCTCTCTCTCTCATAGAGTGATATGTACATGGTAAATTCTGTTTTCTTTTGATGTATGACATTTTTATTTTATTGTGTTGAAACTGAAGGGATGGTTGGTAAGCAAGGCTGCAGCCATCAAGGCTGCAGCCATTTCTCCCCTGATTCTGTCCTCCCACCATTTTACAACCTAGATTGTTACTGACTGTGAAAAATTAGTTGATATAACTCACTACTTTTCTAGATTGTTAGCCTAAGAACTTCCACTACTTAAGAACAGATTCCCCAAACTTTGCACTCCCTCCCCCTCCCCTCTCCCTCTCCCTCTCCCTGACACTCTGCTGTTCTGCTTCATAAAATCTCTTGTGTGAGTTTCTGCATCCAGAGTGATTTTCTGGGTGCTTTCAGAAACTATTGTTTTCTACAGTACTTAGTTTTCTTTTATATATATTTTATTATTATTTAATGACATTTGATACAGAAACATACAAACATCCACAATTTCGAGATTTATTTTTTTCCAAATTATCAAAGTAATTAAATGTAATTTTATTACATTGTTGCCAATTACATTAATATAACTACTAGTTTATTATTGTGTTCTGTTTCTTGTGGATGACTAAAGAATGATATAGTATAACAATGATTGACCTCAGAATAAATGCTGATAATTAATCAGGGCATATAAATTAAGGCATTAGGCTACTTCCAAAAATTCTGTACCAACACATAGAATTAGGATGACAGATTTTAAAGCCATGTCTAAAGTAAATAACCTGCTGTTTTCAAAACTTAATTCACTGTAACTCATTTGTAATTTCTATCCCATACAAACACAACATACAAATATTTATGTGGAAGAATTAAGTAATGGTCCTGATTGAAGAGTTAAACTGTTTTGAACATCAAGAAATTATCAAAGTCAAACAAACAAATCAGTTACTTCAAATATCAAAGTGATATGCTTCTTTATCTTTCAAAAATAAAGTTTTTTTGCACAAAATTATTTCTGAATCTTTCTCCTATAATAAGAAATTCTGTTGTCATCAGGCAATAGGAGGTAGCAAGCTCTTACCATAGTAGATATTGCTGATGATTTTCTCACCAGAAATGACTTTCCCTTAACCCATTCTAATGTAATTCAGCTTTAATGTGAGGTCTTTATGGGTCCAGAAAAAATTATCAAAGACTGGAACTTGTGTAGTCATTTAGATCCCATTGAAAGATTTAGTGTTGAGCATGATGTCTACTTGAAAAGATAGAATCTCAGGATCTTTGTAGTGAATGCAAAAAGAAGAGCAGAGAAAACACTATACGCTTCTGAACACTATAGTGTGCATTAACCAAAATCAAGCTTATGCACATATTTGGTCCATGGGTTCTAACTCAGAAATCAGTAATTTTATGTTTTAGTTAGTAGAAGTAGGATATTATCCTTCTTATAGGCAAGGGCATCTTGGCTGCATCCAAAACCAGCCAGACTGTTTTGTGTTTCCTCCTACCTAAATGTGCAAGTGAGAGAGAGCAGAGATTCCAAGAGATGTGGGCACATTAGAAACACAGAGAAAGTGGTCAGAGCTAGCATCCAGTGGCATCCACCTATAATTCAAGCCATTCAAGAGGCAGAGGCAGGGGGATCACAAGTTCAAAAACAGCCTCCATAACTTAGTGAGGCTGTAAGTAAATTAACTCTCTGATTTATCCTGGCTCAAAATAGAATATAAAAAGAACTGGGGATATGACTCAGTGGATAAGCACCACTGGTTAAATCCCCAGTACTAGGAATAAAAAATGATAGATAAATGATAGATAGATGATAGATAGATAAAGTGGTTTTAATCCACAGGGAGGGAGTAAAAGTTTTCAACATAGACAGAAGGAGGTTTATTTCAAAAAATGGAAACTGTGTGCCTAGCTCAATCTCAGAATGGAAAAAATAAGGAAACATTCATTTTTACTTTGAACACATATAAATAAATTTATCTAGTGTTATTACTGATATAGATTCTAGTAATGTATAACTCAGTGAAACAAACACTATTTATGAATGATTTAAGCGATAAGTTGTTCACACACAAATACATAAACACAACAACCTTTCATTATGTCATAAATGTTTAGGATAAAATTAATGGTTTAGTTCCAAATTTGACTTCAACAATAGGCTGCATTATATTTGAACTTTATGTAAATTCATGAAACTCTGATTTGAAAATATTCCCCACTTCATAATATCATAAATAACATAATTGAAAATTTATATATATGAAATACATATAATCTGTACCCGAATATTTCATTGGCAATTTTGTTTATGTAAAATTAAAGGACAAGGTTTTTATTTTCAATTGTTTAAATAAATCCATGTAAAGTATCTGCCAGTATTAGAAATAATTGTTTCATGAAAATAATTGTCTCATATTTATTTTTATTTTTCTTTAATTCTCAATAGTTTAAAAATTTGTACATTTTATTTTCATATAGGATCATAATTCCCAATATTACATTAATTAATTGTAAGCCAAAATCAAAGCAATGCATTTTTTTCCTTCTGTAGTGCTGAAGATCAAAACCAAGGTCTCAGGTATACTAGGTAAGCACTCTAACACTGAGCTATAGTGCCAGTCACAAAGCAAGCTATTGGGAGTTCACAAAATATTTTTCATAATGTAGAAATACCTGGACACTCATTTCAAGTTAGACAAATATCTAAAGAAGATTATTTAAATTAAGGAGGAGTGGTTAACCAGAAATTGAATGCAGAGGTACTAAACTACTGAGGTGCCTCCCAGACCTTTCTCTTTTTAACTTAGCCATAGGTCTTGCTAAGTGCTTGGGGCTTTGATAAGTTGTTGATGATAGTCTTGAATTTGCCATCCTCCTGCCTTACCCTCTCATGACTGGGATCATAGGCAGGCACTACTTCTCCTGGCTTATTTAATTTTTAAAAATTTATTTACTTTTATTTTTTCTTCTTAGATTTACATGACAGTAGAGTATATTTTGACATATTATACATGCATGGAATATAACATTCAAATCCCATGGTTGCACGTAATGTGGATTTTCATTGGTGTTGCATTCATGTATAAATATAAGAAAGTTCTGTGTGATTTGTTCTACTCTCTTTCCTATTCCAGCTTCTTTAATTTTAGCCACATGAATTATTTGTGTCACATGATATGCTAATTGATCTAGTTATACCCCTTCACCTATGATTTTTCTATTCTATATTTTCTAAAATTGTAGAAATATAGCTATTTAAATTTAATTCAAATGAAAATAAAAAATGCAACTCCTCAGTTGCACTTTCCTATAATTTCAGTGCTGACTAGATCAATTTGGTCAGTGAACACTGTATTCACACATACATAGAATTTTCTTCCATCAATAGACATATAATGCAGGGTCCTTGTTCACTTATTTGTGCTTCAAATAATGCAAGTAGCATTATTTCAAATTATCACCCATTGTTTTCATTCATTCCAAAACAAAAATGATGCTTAAGGTCCTAACTTGCTTGAACCTGGAATTAACAAGAAAGTCCCTTCCCTCATGCAGCTTATGTTTACTGGATAAGAAATTACTGAACACACACAAAATGTTTTACAGTGAAAAGTGCACTGAAAAACTAAATTAGATAATGTGATAGAAATGTCTTAGAAAGGTGTATTAGGTCAGGCTGAATAATCTGAAAAAATGTCTTGAATGGAGAGCTGAATGAAGGCAGGGGGTACTATCAATACCAATACCAATACTGTCAATGCTTTGAGAGCATTCCATATGGATGGAATAATACAAATGTGCTGATAAAAAAAAACACTCCTTAGCTGCATGTGGTGGCACACGAATGAAATACCAACAGCTTGGGAGATAAGTCAAGACCATTATAGATTTAAGACCCTAAGCAAATTAGAGAGACATTGTTTTAAAATTTTAAAAAGTTGGGATGGCTGAAAAGTGTCTAAGTGTTTATGGATATGCTTCCTTGGATTTAATACCTGTTACCAGAAAAATAAATATATAAATCAAAACCACAGACACTTCTTAGTGTGGGTCAGGGAGTAATCTCAGGGTAACTAGAAGCAAAGAGCAGTAACAGCTATCAGAGTATGTCTATGTCTCGCCTTTACATCTTCATCAGGATTTTGAAGTATATAATAAAATGTGACAGAGGGCTGGGGAGATAGCTCAGTCGGTAGTGTGCTTGCCTTGCAAGCACAAGACCCTGGGTTCGATCCCCAGCACCGCAAAAAAAAAAAAAAAAAAAAAAAAAAAAAAAAAAAAAAGTGACAGAAAGCAATAGAGAGATTCAGGGATGGAGTTCTTGGCATAATATAATTTAATATTAAATAGAGCACTGATTACAACATAGTGAATAGAATAGGGTTGGCATAGGCAGTAATGGAAACAGGGAAGACAACTGCCAGGGCAGGAGTTTAGATGAGAGGTGGTGGTGACTTGGGAAATATAGTAGCAATGGGAGAGAAAGTTTGGATTTTCTTTGAAAGATGAATTTTTTCTGCATTATGTCTCTGCATCTTCTGCAGCTATTGAACATGAAACCAGTGTTCAGAAGCTCACATTATGCTGCAGTTATTATTTCTGTTGAGCTGCGAAGAAGTTCTCTATCCTGATTAACAAATCATATTAAACTCATACTAATTCTCAGAGGTGTTGGATTATTTGAAAATAATTCCAAAGTCTATCATCACAGTTTAACAATTATTAACATGTTTGGAAAAGAAGAATGGTCTTCATGTTATTTCTCATGAAAGTATTTCTCTAGTCCTCACATGTTTATTTGATGACCATTTTCCTTTGTCCATTATCAAATGAGTGCTCCTTAATGTTCTTTTTCCACAAATATAATGTTTCCTTGGATGCATCAATAGATGTTGTGTATTTTGTTGTTTAGTGCTCATCTAATTTCCTTTTCTCAAATCACAACATGTGTTGTTTGGTAAAAATAAATTGAATGAGAAATAATACAATAAGAACTAAATAAAATATATTATGAGATATTTCATTAACAGGGCATTAGATTAAATAAGCAGACTCAGATGTTCTAATAATGTTAAAATAATTCTAGCATATTGCAATTCTATTACCCTATAGAGGAGAGATAGGAAAATAGAAGGGAAATATTTTATCTGAACTTCTCCTTTGATATGTTTTCTCTTCAAGAGGGTGAATGTGCTATAAATATCTCTACAAATATTTTAGTATTATATATAAATAAATTGAATAGATTAATTCATGGCAGGGAGACTAACAATAATATTTTTACCACATTTTTGTTACACATGTTATGAAGGCCTGTTCCATGATATATATACTAGTATCCTTTAAAACAGCTGTAAGAAAATACCTTTCTATTTTCTACTAAACTACCACTCAATGACTATGATTATGTTCTCATACAGCAGGCATTTTATGTATTAGTATAGTGGTTCCAGACACAGTAATAAATGCTACCAAAATTTTTAAGAACTTCAAATTTACTACTTTATTGAGGAAAATATTTGAAATAATATTATGAAGTGATTGGAAAACAGAACAAAGTTGACCCTAAAAATTTCCACTTTGAAAGTTCAATGTTCAACTGCAATGTTCTCTTTATGAAAGAAAAACCATGCAGTTTAAAAAGTAAGCAAGTACTTACCTGGTAGAAAAGTATCAGATCATACAAAAGGTTTTTATTCATAAACTGCTGTTTCATATTATCAAAACTAAATAGTAACATTCCCTGCATATAATTTTGGTATTCTTCTTAAATTGATAAGCCACCTAGATATTTTTAATATTTTCTAGTTCAATACTTTTGTTTTATTTTGATTTTCATACTATTTAATAATGTGGGATGTTGACTTCACTCAGTAGTTAGATTCCATAAAAACTAGCTATGTATTTGTTATTTAAGAAAAAAGGATAGCAAGTATGAGTCAATCACTCATTTTTAAGTGTTTATGATCTATATAATTTTTCATTTCAATATTATGTATCAGAAAAATATAAGCCCAAGTGATAAGTATTTACTGAGTATCTTTATTTTTAATTTTAATTTATTTTTATTGTAAACAAATGGTATACATCTTGTTTCTGTTTGTTCATGGAGTAACAGCATACCATTTGTGTAATCATACATTTACATAGGGTAATGATGTTTGATTTATTCTGTTATTTTTTCCTCCCCCCACCCCTCCCACCCCTCTTTTCCCTCTATACAGTCACTACTTCCTCCATTCTTGACACCTCCCACCCCCATGATGTGTCATCATCCGCTTATCAGTGAAATCATTCATCTTCTGGATTTTTGAGATTGGTTTATCTCACTTAGCATGATATTCTCCAATGTCATTCATTTGCCTGCAAATGCCATAATTTTATTATTCTTTATACCTGAGTAATATTTCATTATATATATATATATATATATATATATATATATATATACCACAGTTTCTTTATCCATTCATCATTTGAAGGACATCTAGATTGGTTCCACAGTCTGGCTATTGTGAATTGAGCAGCTATGAACATTGATGTGGCTGTATCTCTGTAGTATGCTGATTTTAAGTCCTTTGGGAATAGGCTGAGGAATGGGATAGCTGGGTCAAATGGTAGGTCCATTCCAAGATTTCTAAGGAATCTCCACACTGCTTTCCACAGTGGCTGCACTAATTTGCAGCCCCACCAGCAATGTATGAGTGTACCTTTTTCCCCACATTCTCACTGAAACATGTTGCTGCCTGTATTCTTGATAATCGCCATTGTAATTGGGGTTAGATGGAATCTTAGGGTAGTTTTGATTTACACTTGTCTTATTACTAAAGATGGTGAACATTTTTTCATATGTTTGTTGATTGCTTGTAGATCTTCTTCTGTGAAGTGTCTGTTCATTTCCTTAGTCCATTTGTTGATTGGATTATTTACATTCTTGGTGTAGAGTTTAATGAGTTCTTTATATATTCTGGAAATTAGTGCTCTATCTGAAGTATGAGTGGCAAAGATATTATCCCACTCTGTAGACTCTCTCTTCGCATTGCTGATAGTTTCCTTTGCTGAGAGAAAGCTATTTAGTTTGAATCTATCCCAGTTATTGATTCTTGCTTTTATTTCTTTTGCTATGGGAGTCCTGTAAATGAAGTCTAATCCTAAGCCAACGAGTTGAAGATTTGGACCTACTTTTTCTTCTGTAAGATACAGGGTCTCTGGACTGATTTCAAGGTCCTTGATCCATTGTGAGTTGATTTTTGTGCAGGGTGAGAGATGGGGGTTTAGTTTCATTCTGTTGCATATGGATTTCCAGTTTTCCCAGCACTATTTGTTGAAGAGGCTATCTTTTCTCCATTGCATATTTTTGGCACCTTTGTCTAGTATTAGAAAATTGTACTTATTTGGGTTTGTGTCCGTGTCCTCTATTCTGTACCATTGATCTACCTGTCCATTTTGGTGCCAATATCATGCTGTTTTTGTTACTATTGCTTTGTAGTATAGTTGAAGTTCTGGTATTGCGATACCCCTGTTTCATTCTTCCTCCTAAGGATTGCTTTAGTTATTCTGGGTTTCTTATTCTTCCAGATGAATTTCATGATTGCTTGCTCTATTTCTGTAAGGTACATCATTGGGATTTTAATTGTAATTCAATTGAATCTGTATAGCACTTTTGGTAGATTGGCCATTTTGACAATATTGATTCTGCCTATGCAATAACATGGGAGATTTTTCAATCTTCTAAAGTCTTCCTCAATTTCTTTCTTCAATGTTTTGTAGTTTTCATTGTACAGATCTTTTACTCTTTGGTTAGATTGATTCCCAAGTACTTTTTTTTTTTTTTAAGGTACTGCAAATGGGGTTGTTTTACTCATTTCCCTTTCACCTGTTTCATCGCTTGCGTATAAAAATACTTTAGATTTATGCATGTTGATTTTATAGCCTGCTATTTTGCTGAATTCATTGATGAGGTCTAGAAGTTTTCTGGAGGATGTTTTTGAATACTCTCTCTATATAATCATGTCATACGCAAATAGTGAAAGCTTAAGTTTCTCTTTTCCTATTCATATCCCTTTAATTTCTTTGATCCGCCTAATTGCTCTGGCTAGAGTTTCGAGGACAATGTTGAATAGAAGTGGTGCAAGAGGACATCCCTGTCTTGTTCCTATTTTTAAAGGGAATGGTTTCAGTTTTTCTCCATTATGAATGATGTTGGCCATGGGCTTAGCATAAATAGCCTTTACAATGTTCAGGTATGTTCCTACTATTCCTATTTTTTAGTGTTTTGAGCATGAAGGGGTGTTGTATTTTGTCAAATGCTTTTTCTGCATCAATTGAAATAACCATATGATTCTTATCCTTAAGTCTATTGACATGATAGATTATGTTTATTGATTTATGAATGTTGAACCATCCTTGCACTCCAGGGATGAACCCCACTTGATCTTGGTGCACAATTTTCTTAATATGTTTTTGGATATGGTTTGCCAATATTTTGTTAAGGATTTTTGCATATATATTCATCAAAAATATTGGTGTGAAATCTTCTTTCCTTGATGTGTCTTTTCCTGGTTTGGGTATGAGGGTGATATTAGCTTCATAGAATGTTTGGTAGGGTACCCTCCTTTTCTATTTTCTGGAGTACTTTGAGAAGTATTGGAATGAGTTCTTCTTTGATGGTCTTGTAGAACTTGGCTGAGAATCTGATCCTGGGCTTTTCCTGGAAGGTAGATTTTTAATGGCTTCTTCTATTTCTTTGCTTGATATCGATCTGTTAAATTATGTATGTCCTCCTGGTTCAGTTTCGGAGGAGTATATGTCTCTAGAAATTTGTCAATGTCTTTGGTAGTTTCTATTTTATTGGAATACAGATTTTCAAAGTAACTTCTCATTATGTTATGTATCTCATTGTTGTCTGTTGTGATATTACCTTTTCATCACAAATTTTTAGTAATTTGTGTATTCTCACTCCTTCTCTTTGTTAGTGTGGTTAAGGGTTTGTCTATTTTGTTTACTTTCTCAAAGAAGCAACTTTTTGTTTTGTCAATTTTTTGAACTGTTTCTTTTGTTTCAATTTCATTGATTTCAGCTCTGATTTTAATTTTTCCTGTCTTCTAATACTTTTGCTGTTATTCTGTTCCTCTTTTTCTAGGGCTTTGAGCTGTAATATTAGGTAATTTAGTTGTTGACTTTTCATTCTTTTCTGGAATGCACTCCATGCAATGAATTTTCCTCTTAGTACCACTTTCATAGTGTCCCAGAGATTTTGCTATGCTGTATCTTGTTCTCATTGACCTCTAAGAATTTTTTTATCTCATGCCTGATGCTTTTTGTTATCCATGTTTCATTCAATAACATATTATTTAGTCTCCAGGTGTTGGAGTAATTTTTCTTTTTTATTTTGTCATTGATTTCTATTCTCAGTCCATTATGATCTGATATACACAAGGCAGTATCTCTATTTTTTTGCATTTCCTGAGGGCTCCTTTTTTGGCATAACATATGGTCTATTTTCAAGAAGTTTCCATGTGCTGCTGAGAAGAAAGTGAATCTGCTCGTTGATGGATGGAATATTCTATATATGTCTATTAAGTCTAGGTTATTGATTGTGTTATTGAGTTCTATGGTTTCTTTGGTTGGATTTTGTTTGGAAGATAAATCTAGTGGTGACAGCGGTGCATAAAAGTCACCCAGAATTATTATGTTGTGCTGTATGTGATTCCTGATATTGAGAAGGATTTGTTAGATGTACAGGGATGCACCATTGTTTGGGGCATAAATATTTAGTATCGTTATGTCTTCCTGATTATGTTTCCCTTAAGCAGTATGAAATGTCCTTCTTTATCCCTTCTGAATAACGTTGGCTTGAAGTATACCTTTTGTGATATAAGGATGGAAACCCCTGCTTTTTTACTGAGTCCATGTGCATGGTAGGTTTTTTTCCATCCTTTAGTCTGTGGATGTCTTTTTGTATAGATGAGTCTCTTGCAGGCAGCGTATTGTTGGGTCTTTTCTGCCAGTCTATGTCTTTTGATTGATGAGTTTAGTCCATTAACGTTCAGGGTTATTATTGAAATATAATTTGTATTCTCAGTCATTTGGGCTTATTTTTGGTTTTTAAGTTGGCTTGGTTTCTCCTTTGAGTGGTTTTTCTCTAAGGTAGTTCCTTCCTTTGCTGAACTACATTGTTGTTTTTCATTTCCTCCTCATGGAATATTTTGTTGAGAACATTCTATTGTGCAGGCTTTCTATTTGTAAATTCTTTTAACTTCTGTTTATCATGGAAGGATTTTATTTCATCTTCAAGTCTGAAGGTTAGTTTTGCCTAGTATATTATCCTTGGTTGGCAACCATGTTCTTTCATAGCTTGAAATATGTTGTTTTAGGCCCTTCTAGCTTTTAGAGTCTGAGTTGAGACATTGGCTGCTATCCGTACTGGTCTCCCCCTGTATGCAATCTGATGCTTTTCTCTCACGGCCTTCAAAATCCTATCTTTATTTTGAATGTTAGGCATTTTCATTAAAATGTGCCTTGGTGTGGATGTGTTGTGATTCTGTGCATTTGGTGTTCTGTAAGCCTCTTGTATTTGATTTTCCATTTTATTCTTCAGGTTTGGAAAATTTTCTGATATTACTTCATTGAATAGGTTGTTCATTCATTTGGTTTGTATCTCTGTGCCTTCCTTAATCCCAATAATCCTTAAATTTGGTCTTTTCATGATGTCCCATAGTTCTTGGAGATTCTGTTCATGATTTCTTATGATCTTCTCTGTTTGGGCGACTTTATTTTCAAGATTAAATATTTTGTCTTCATTGTCCGAGGTTCTGTCTTCCAAGTGATCTAGTCTGTTGCTGATGCTTTCCATTGAGTTTTTTATTTGGTTTATTGTTTTCTTCATTTCAAGGATTTCCTTTTGGTTTTCTTTGAGAATCTCTATGTCTTTGTTGAAATGATCTTTTGCTTCCTGCAGGTGCTCTTTCAGCTTATTGGTATTGTCATTCATTGCCTGCATTTTCTTTTTTATCTTGTCCTTTGCTTCACGAATTATCTTAATCATGTATAATCTGAAGTCTTTTTCTGACATTTCTTCCAACATACTGTCAGTGGATTCTATGAATATAGAATCTAAATTTGTTTGTATCATTTTCTTCCCTTGTTTTTTCATGTTGTTCATGTATCTTCCCCTCTAGCAGTGCAGATCTGGGGTATTGCAGATTTTCCTCTATAGGCCTATCATGGTCCTATAGTTTTCCAAAACCCTTCCTTTAAGGGGAGATCAATATTAGCAGTGCCCAATTCAGACACTATGCAATCCTAGACCAAATAACCCCTATGGGGACAATAACAAAATTGTCATAATAAACAGAATGAGTTCAAATATTATCATTGGTAAAACAAACAGGTTTGCAATAAGGTCTGCAGTTTTTAATGGAGTACAAATATGATGCAGAGGAATATAGAATGTGGCAGTTAATGGGATCAGAAAAGAATATACAGAAGTTCTAGATAATAGAAAGGTGAGAGTGTAATCAAAAGAAATTGGATATTAGCATGCAAAAAAGGGAGAAAGAGACTCTGAGGGAACAGGTGAACAAAAGGAAAAGAGAGAAAGAAAATTAAAGATATAAAAACTGAATTTTTTTTAAAAAGTAGAAAAAAAGAAAATCTACAGTATAACAGTCATATAGTAATGAAACCTCCCAGTGTTCAGTACCCTGATGCATGAGAGGTACCTGACAATGAGCTTCAAGTCTCCTGCGGACTTCTCAGGATGGGTTTTGCCCCACCTAAGGATCTGAGGTATGGCTTCCAGGACTACCTAAGATGGCCACATGGGCTTCGAAATGTGTTAGCAAATGGGGAGCTGCACCTCAGGGGTGGACGTGGTCAACTGGAAATCCTGGAGGCAGGATGTGGTTGGTCCGTCACGTGTCCAGGAGGTCCGGTGTGTTTGGTGTGGTTGTGGGATCATGGACACCTGGTGCCATCAGTCAACCTGGGGTCCCGGTGATAGGATGCAGTCAGTTGGTCTGGGGGTCCTGGTGGCAGGGAGCAGTCGATGTGAGGACCCCAGAGGCAGGGAGTGATCGGTTGGGCTGAGGTACCCTGGGGACGGGGCTCAGTCAGTAGAGGCAGGGGTCCTACGGGGCCTTACTGTTGTCTCAAAATGGCAGCAATCACGTGTAATCAAAACTGCAGGTACTGTAATAGTGAACTTCCAGGCAGCAGCAGACAGCTGGTGCTCCAGTGGCAGTTGGCGATCAATTTGTTGACTGTTTTTGGACACTCAGGAGGAGAACCCTGTGCGTTTGGTGATGGATAGGTGTAAGGCTGGCGATGGACAGGCGAGAGGCAGGCAAATGGTGGGTGATAGGCTCCTGACAGTGAGCCATCTGCACTCAAAAAAGGCGTTGTTATGCTGGCAGAATGTAAGTAATCACAGCAGACAAATGGGGTAAACACCAGGGGAACGATAAGCAGCAAAATCTGCATCACAGAAAAACAGATATCATCTGCTTGAAACCAAAGTTACAGAGTGACAAGGAACACAGTGTCCCTCTAGTCCACCATCTTGGATTCTGCAACTTATTTATTTTTTTATTATTTTATTGTAAACAAATGGGATACATGTTGTTTCTCTCTTTGTACATGGCGTAAAGGCATACCATTTGTGCAATAATAAATTTACATACGGTAATGTTGTTTGATTCATTCTGTTATTTTTTCCTTCCCCCCTACCCCTCCCACCCCTCTTTTCCCTCTATTCCTTCCTTCCTCCATTCTTGCCCCCCTCCCAAACCCTAACTCTAACCCTAATACTAACACCTCCCAACCCCCATTATGTGTCATCATCCACTTAATAGCAATATCATTTGTCCTTTGGTTATTTGAGATTGGCTCCTCTCACTTAGCATGATATTCTCCAGTTTCATCCATTTGCCTGCAAATGCCATAATTTTATTATTCTTTATACCTGAGTAATATTCCATTGTATATATATAACACAGTTTCTTTATCCCTTCATCAATTGAAGGACATCTAGGTTGGTTTCACAATCTGGCTATCGTGAACTGAGCAGCAATGAACATTGATGTGGCTGTATCTCTGTAATATGCTGATTTCAAGTCCCTTGGGTATAGGCCAAGGAGTGGGATAGCTGGGTCAAATGGTGGTTCCATTCCAAGTTTTCTAAGGGGTCTCCACACTGCTTTCCAGAGTGGCTGCACTAATTTGCAGCCCCACCAGCACTGTATGAGTGTATCTTTCTCCCCACATCCTCGCCAACACCTGTTGTTACTTGTATTCTTGGTAATCACCATTCTAATTGGGGTGAGATGGAATCTTAGGGTGGTTTTGATTTGCATTTCTCTTATTACTAGAGATCTTGAACATTTTTCCACATGTTCGTTGATTGCTTGTAGATCTTCTTCTGTGAAGTGTCTATTCATTTCCTTAGCCCATTTGTCAATTGGATTATTTGCATTCTTGGTGTAGAGTTTTTTGAGTTCTTTATAGGTTCTGGAGATTAGTGCTCTATCTGAATTATGAGTGGCAAACATTTTCTCCCACTCTCTAGGCACTTTCTTTGCATTGCTGATAGTTTCCTTTGCTGAGAGAATCTATCCCAGTTATTGATTCTTGCTTTTATTTCTTGTGCTATGGGTGTCCTGTTGAGGAAGTCTGGTTCTAAGCCGATATGTTGAAGCTCTGGACCTACTTTTTCTTCTATAAGATGCACAGTCTCTGGTCTGATCCCGAGGTCCTTAATACATTTTGAGTTTTGTTTCATGCATGGTGAGAGATATGGGTTTAGTTTCATTCTGTTGCATATGGATTTCCAGTTTTCCCAGCACCATTAGTTGAAGAGGCTATCTTTTCTCCATTGCGTATTTTTGGCCCCTTTGTCTAGTATGAGAAAATTGTATTTATTTGGGTTTGTGTCCATGTCCTCTATTCTGTACCATTGATCCACCTTTCTATTTTGGTACCAGTACCATGCCGTTTTTGTTACTATTACTTAATAGTAGAATTGAAGATCTGGTATTGCGATACCCCCTGCTTTACTCTTTCTGCCAAGGATTGCTTTAGCTATTCTGGGTTTTTTATTCTTCCAGATGAATTTCATAATTTCTTGCTCTATTTCTGTCAGGTACATCATTGGGATTTTAATTGGAATTGCAATGAATCTGTATAGAACTTTGGTAGTATGGCCATTTTGACAATATTAATTCTTCCTATCCAAGAACATGGGAGATCTTTCCATCTTCTGAGATTTTCTTTAATTTCTTTCCTTAATGTTCTGTAGTTCTCACTGTAGAGGTCTTTCACCTCTTTTGTGAGATTGATTCCCAAGTATTTTATTTTTTTCGATGCTATTGTGAATGGGGTAGTTTTCCTAATTTCTCTTTCTGAAGATTAATCACTTATGTATAAAAATGCCTTAGATTTATGTGCATTGATCTTATATCCCACTATTTGACTGAATTCACTTATGAGATCTAAATGTTTTCTGGTGGAATTTCCTGGTTCCTCTAAGTCTGCAACTTATATTTAAAATGGATCTGTTTCTTTCTCTCTCTCTCTGCTCCTCCCTAATCTCTTCCTACTGAATGTCTTTGTAATATTGTTTTTGTGTTTCTCCAACTATTCCCACATTTGAAATAACTTCTATTTTTTTATTCCCATCCCCTCCTTTATGTGCTTTTTCTGACTACATCCTTGCAAAGACAATTTTCTATTTCAGACTTGCTTCAGAGAACATGAGAATGATAAGTGCACTACATCCTTCTACTTCTCCACTGCTTTCAACACAAATCAGTGCCTTTGTATCTATGAATTCTATTCCTCCTAATCATGTAAGTGGGACATAAATTTTTTTATACAATGCCCATTATGTTGTTACTCCAGTAATCCAGAACAAAAAACACTTAAAAACCTTCTCAAGGGATTCAACATCAATCCTCTTCTTTCATTCTGTAAAAATATAATCCCCCAAATCCCCCTTTTGCCTGAAATTCAAATGAAACTTCAACTCTCTTCATTTGCAACACTAATTTTTTCCATTGAATGCAAACTGATAGTCTCTTTGTCAGAAAAACTTACATATTCTCTTTCTACTAGTTCTATTCATTTGGACCATGCTGTCATACAATGCACCCAGTTCTGTGCTACAGGATGTTTACTTTTTCAAGAAATGTGTGTTTTCACTTTTAAATAATATTGAAATTACTTTCATGTAATTCAACCTCCCATGTGTAGTCTTCCATTACAGCATTTCTGCACATGCTGAATTTCCTCTTTCCCACATCAAAACTTCTCAATAGTTTTAAAAATATCATCAGTATTATAAGTGAAACAAAAATTATATAAAACCAAGAAAGTCCTATGTGTGAGATAAACTAAGCATTTTACATGTAATAGCTTTTTTCATTCTTCTCCCAGATTTTTCATAGCTACTCCTCTCTTTATATTTTAAGAGGAAACTGAGGCTGAAAAATTTAAATGCTCAGTTTTACAGATCTACAAATTGCTATATGTGTTCTAAGTTTTCCAATTGTAGTTCATCTAACCTGTATATATATTTTTTTGTTTTAGTCAAACATTTTACTTGCACTTAAAGGTAAATCTGTTTTTGATACTTTACATATTCAAGGAAAGCTGTTCAAACAATTTTAAAGTGAAGAAACTTATGGTGACATGTCAGTATGTTAGTCATCAGAGAAAAGATGTGAAAAACATTATTTGAATAATTAACTATAACAGCAGAAATGAATAGTGAACAGAATAAATGCTGGGAGATTTGTAAACTCAAAACTACATTGATCAGAAATGTAACCAATTATGAGAGCACAGAACAGCATCAAAAGAACAACAACCATCATGGGACATGGATAAGTGTCAACTGAACTAACATGAAAAATGTAGTAGAAAACACCCTGACTGAGAATTAAAGAATTCCTATACATAGGTTACTTTTCTGAAGAAATCTATTTTATTTTCAAGACACTAAATGTACAAGAGAATGATTGTTAAATCATTGCAGTGCTTGTTAATGTGCCAGAAAATAATATGGTAAAAATCATACATGTATTGCTATTGAAAGGTACTCAATTCATATGAATACATTTTAATATAAAATTCTATACATAGCATCAAAACACCACCAGAGATGCCTTCAAATGAATTTTTGGATAGAAAATTCAGAAACCATATGTTGACAAACTAGACAAAAATGTAGTATGTCCCCTACATGTTTGAGTTTCTCAATTACTGAGTTACATAATATTAATTCAACATACATAGGAAAAAATAGAACTGTATTAAATTTATTTGCTTGTATTTTCACAGGTGGGGAGATGGATTGATTTCTAAAAAGGCAGTGGGATTAACAAGTGAAGGCAAATTATATGGGATAATACTTGATTAATTCAATACAATAATTATTCTAAATTATATACTAAAATCTCTTATTGGGGAAATTAAAGAGAATATCTGCATATAATAAAGTAATGAAGGAGATTAGTCTCTACAGTTACCAGTGAAGAACAAAGGCATAAATGAGGTATAAAATGATCATATTTTGTGCCATAGAGTAAATGTATGAGCTAATTCTTGCACTGAATCACTTGAAAGCCATTAAAACCTTAATCAAAAAGAAAAAAAGAAAGAAAAACATGAGAAAAAAATGAGGACATGTGCATAAGAACCAAAGAACCGTTGGGTAAAAAAAAACACAAATAGGTATGAATGTGTCAAAAATATCATATTTTGAAAAATTCAACTACATTGAAGAGTGCAAAACTGTAAAATAAATATATTTCCTTAGTGAACTGTAATAAATAATGAAAATATTTAGAATGGGTTTTAAGTTAATGAATTTAAAAATTCTCAAAAAGACTAAGTTTGCCAAATATTTGTGGCAAAATCATATCACCATTTCTTTTCCTTTTCAGTATGCACCAAAGAACACATCACATTTAAATATCCAAGGAAAAGTCTTTCAGTAGAATTAATTTAGGTGTAGATCTTGAGGATCAATTCTGATCGATTTTAGATCAGCTATCTATGCAAACTGGTTACTTTTCTCATTTTACTCTAATTAAAAAAATAATCAAAGAGTTCTTGATCCCTACTTCAGAAGGTTAATAAAGTTTTCACTCTTGTTAGTCTTGTACATGCTAACATTCTGCACAGTGTCTATAAACAGAAATCTACTCGATAAGGGTGATTTTCTGGGAATCAAGGGGTAACTCTTTGTGTTTCCTTTTTAAACAAAGTGTTCTCTAACAGAAATTTGCATTGTTTCTGAAAACAGAAAATTTTACAAGCAAGAAATATGACTATGGCCTGAGTGTTTCTTATAAGGGATTTGGAAGATAACATGAAAAAGTAAAATTGAGAGCAAAAATTTGCCTTTCAGCCATATATTGCCATTGGCAAATGTGGAAAATAGCTGCGTCAAGCTAATTAGACAAAGAAAAATATAAAAAAATTTAACCAAGAATATGAATGATGTTTTGATATTCTTTTAGAAAATAGCTTTCCAGTCCATTCCACCCATCATTCCTAGGGATGATGTTTTCTATACTTTCTTCAGAAAGTATATATATTTGAAAGATTTACTTATCTGTAATCATGTTTTACAATACTGAGTTTTGAGATCACATGAAGCATTTCCCACAGAGTAGTTGTAATAATAGTATTAATAATAATAACTACATCCCTAAGTTGAAAGCAACCTACTTACTCCATTCTAACAATTACTTTTACTAATTCTAATAGCAGTCTTATTTTCTCAGTAGGAAAAAAAATATTTTGAAGAGGAATAATAACTAACTTTTGCATGTGTATCTATCTACTGTTGCCCACTGAAACCCCAACTAAATTGTAAATGCTGTAACAGGAGGGGCTTAGTCTTGCTAGAGATAAAAGCTATTTCTTTGTTTTTATAATACTTTTTGAGTTCCTATTTGTGAATTCTTAGAAGAAATAAACCAAGTAAAGAATGCATAATAATTTAAAATATTTTAGTGAATTATGAAACTCTCCTGTGGCTATTTCTTATATCAATTATTTTTTATTTTTTTGTGTACAGAATTAAAATATGTAATATTTATGTTTCAAATTTACCTTCTCCTTCTCATTTTCTATACATACTTTTATCTAAATTCATCACAAATTAATTTTTTGAACCAGAAATTGTATCCAGGGTCGAATAAACACTAAGACACATCCCCAGATCTTCTTTTATATTTTATTTTGAAGCAGGTTCTTGATGAGTTGCTTAGGGCCTCACTAAATTGCTGAGTTTTCTTTGGAACTTATTATTCCCCTGCCTAACTCACCTTAGCCACTAGGGTTACAGGTGTGCACAGCAGTATCCAACTAATTTTTTAAAGCTTGAAATTTTGATGAATGAATAAAGAATATGTTGTATATATACACATGAAATCTTATTTGTCCATTAAAAAGCATTTGCAACAACATAGGTAGAAAACTATTATTAAGTTTCAGAGGCAGAATCCAAAATTCAAAGCCAGCCTCAGCAACTTAGTAAGGCCCTAAGTAATTTAGTGAGATCCTGTTTTAAAATAAAAAAATAAAGATATGGAGATTTGTCTCAGTGGTTAAGCACCACTATAATCAATTCATGGTATAAAAAGAAAAAAAAATTACTGGTTCTGAGAAAAAGCTGTTTTAGTCCTAGATATAGAGCATTGAAAAAAAAAAAATAAAAATACACCAAAAGAGAAAATACTTGAAAAAACCATAAATGTCTACAGCAGCCAAAAACTCAAAATAATACAAATGTCTATTTATTGGATATTGAGTAAGAAGACATAGTATGTCCATATGGTAGACATTTCTTCAGCAATATGAAGGAGTGAATTATTGATAGATGCAAAAGCATGGATGTATTTCAAAAACTCAAAATTTAATGAAAGAATTTGGCCTAAACCCCTCCTTCTGGGTGCACCTTTCTTTAGGATATAAACTTTGATTTGTATTCCCAGTCATTTGGCTTATTTTTGGTTTTTAAGTTGGCTTGGTTTCTTCTTTGAGTGGTTTTTCTCTAAGGTAGATCCTCCCTTTGCTGAACTACACTGCTGTTTTTCATTTCCTCCTCATGGAATATTTTGTTGAGAACATTCTGTGTTGCAGGCTTTCTATTTGTAAATTCTTTTAACTTCTGTTTATCATGGAAGGATTTTATTTCATCTTCAAATCTGAAGGTTAGTTTTGCTGGGTATAGGATTCTTCTTTGGCAACCATGTTCTTTCAGAGTTTGAAATATATCATTCCAGGTTCTTCTAGTTTTTAGAGTCTGGGTTGAGAAGTCAGCTGCAAACCGTATTGGTCTCCCCGTATATGTAATCTGATGCTTTTCTCTCACGGTCTTCAAAATCCTATCTTTATTTGAATGTCAGGCATTTTCATTATAATGTGTCTTGGTGTGGATGTGTTGTGATTCTGTGCATTTGGTGTTCTGTAAACCTCTTGTATTTGATTTTCCATTTCATTCTTCAGGTTTGGAAAATTTTCTGAAATTATTTAATTGAATAGGTTGTTCATTCCTTTGGTTTGTATCTCTTCCTTCCTCAATCCCAATAATTCTTAAATTTGGTCTTTTCATGATGTCCCATAGTTCTTGGAGATTCTGTTAATGATTTCTTATGATCTTCTCTGTTTGGGCAACTTTATTTTCAAGATTAAATATTTTGTCTTCATTGTCTGAGGTTCTGTCTTCCAAGTGGTCTAGTCTGTTGGTGATGCTTTCCTTTGAGTTTTTTATTTGGTTTATTGTCTCCTTCATTTCAAGGATTTCCTTTTCTTTTTTTTTTTTTTGAGAATCTCTATCTCTTTGTTGAAATGATCTTTTGCTTCTTGCAGGTGCTCTTTCAGCTCATTGGTATAATCATTCATTGCCTGCATTTGCTCTGTTATCTCGTCCTTTGCTTCGCAAATCATCTTAATCATGTATAATCTGAAGTCCTTTTCTGACATTTCTTCTAACATACTGTCATTGGATTCTATGAATATAGAATCTATATTTGTTTGTATCATTTTCTTCCCTTGTTTTTTCATGTTGTTCATGTATCTTCCCCTCAAGCAGTGCAGGTCTGGGGTATTGCAGATTTTCCCCTATAGGCTTATAGTGGTCCTATAGATTTCCAAAACCCTTTCTTTAATGAAAGATCAATATTAGCAGTGCCCAATTCAGACACTATGCAATCCTAGACCAAATAGCCCCTATGGGGACAGTAACAAAATTGTCATAATAAACAAAATGAGTTCAAATATTATTATCTTCGTTATAATGAACAGGTTTGCAACAAGGTCTGCAGTTTCTAATGTAGGACAAAGAGGATGCAGAGTGATGTAGAATGTGGCTGTTAATGGGATAAGAAAATAATATACAGAAGCTCTAGAAAATAGAGAGGGTGAGTGTAATCAAAAGAAATCGGATGTTAGCATGCAAAAAAGGTAGAAGGAGACTCTGAGGGAACAGGTAAACAAAAGGAAAAGAAAGCAAGAAAAGTAAAGAAATAAAAACTTTATTTCTTTTTTAAAAAAGGAGAAAAAAGAAAATCAACTGTATAACAGTCATATAGTAATGAAACATCCCAGTGTTCAGTAGCCTGATGCTTGAGAGGTACCTGACAATGATCTTCAAGCCTCCAGCAGGCATCGCAGGATGGGATTTGCCCCATCCAAAGATCAGAGCTACAGCTTCCAGGATTATTGAAGATGGTTGCTCTGGCTTCAAAATGTGTTGGCAAATGTGGAGCTGCAGCTCAGGGGTGAACGTCCTCAGCTGGAGATCCTGAAGACAGGATGCAGTTGGTCTGGCAGGGGTCCTGGAGGTCCGGTGTGTTTGGTGCAGTTTTGGGATCCTGGAGGCCAGGTGCAATCAGTCAGTCTGGGGTCCCGGTGATAGGATGCAGTCAGTTGGTCTGGGGTCCTGGTGCCAGGGAGCAGTCAGTCAATGTGAGGGCCCCAGAGGCAGGGAGTGATCGGTTGGGCTGAGGTACCCTGGAGACGGGGTTCCATCAGTCCAGCCAGGGGTCCTATGGGGCCTGGCTGTTGTCTCAAAATGGCAGCAACCATGTGTAATCAAACCTGCAGGTACTGTAACAGTGAACTTCCAGGCAGCAGGAGGCAGCTGGTGTTCCACTGGTGGTTGGCGATCAATTTGTTGACTGTTGTTGGACGATCGGGAGGTGAACCTTGAGCATTGTGTGATGGATAGGAGTAAGGCAGGCGATGGATAGGGGAGAGGCAGGCAAATGGCAGATGATATACACCTGACAGTGAACAATCTGCTCTCAAAAAAGGCATCAATATGCTGGCAGACTGCAGGTCATCACAGCAGACAAATGGGTAAACACCAGGGGATAGATAAGCAACAAAAACTGCCTCACAGAGAAAAAGATATCCTCTGCTTGAAACCGGCGTTACAGAGTGACAAGGAACGCAGCCTCCCTCTTGGGATTCTTTATATTCAGGAAAGTTTCAGAAATTATGACATCCTATGTAGTTTTTCTATAGTTGCAATCCACAATTGGAAAGTGCAATGATAGGAGCTTTGTGTAGCTCTAAGGAAGTCCATTGTTAAAATATACTATAAGGCAGGCAGGAATCTGGAAAGCAGAGCTGGCGAAATAGTGTGGTTGTCTAGCATAAGAATTTCTTCCTTTCCTGGAGCTGTGTATCTGAGATGAAGATCAGACTCTTGCACAGAGCATGTTCATGCAAGGCATTGCCACAGCAGCTAAGCATCCTGTGCCCATGCACAGAAACATTCCCAGGCTCTGGGCATGCCTCATCTATGAGGTTATCTCAGTCACTGGTCTCCCATCCTCTGTTATGGCTCTCCAAAGGAGGGGTTGGCTCCATGTTGCCTCTTGTTGCTGGAAATATAAAAACAATTTGCATTAATTTCTCATTAACAGTTACAACAACTTTGCTTGTCACTACCAAGCACAGAGACTGCGGGTGGGTGCAGGGTACTTCCCTGGGTACATGCAGTGGCAAACCCACATGCTCTGGGTCCAAGACCCACAGTATTTCTGCACCCTGCCTTACCTGCGTGGGTCCCACCTGGCCCACAGCACCTGGGCACCCTCTCCACAAAGCCAGTCCTGCAAGCCCTGCCTTGAGTGCATCCTCACATGCAGCTGTCTGCAGTGTCTGCCCCAGTTCCCTAGTGTTCAAGCTTACATGAGAAGCTGCCAGATTAGAGAAAAATTGTAGGTGGGTGGGAGGGGCTGTGTCTGGGCATGAGCTGCCTCTCTGGGCCATCTGCTTTGGCAAAGATGGCACATGTGAAGGGACCCTGGATGGGGAGTGGTGACTGCTGCCCAGGGAGAGGCGATAGCCAGGGCTCTTTCTTGTCAGGGCTGGTTGGGGTGAGGGTGGATCAGTGGTGGTCGCCAGGAGTGACCAGGCAACACGATCTCCTGCAGGGCAATCACTGGGTCCCTGTTCACTCCAGCGCCGGGTGCAGGGTCCTCCGTGGTGGTTTAATATGGCACAGTGTACCTGAACTAGCGGACTGGGAAGGCTTTGGGGTCCCTCCCAGTCACAACCTGGTGCCAACACCTGGGATGCTAGTTCGAGGAGGTGGGTGGCAAAATTCGGCCCTGGCGGTGGCAGATGCTGGGCGCTGCTGGCGCTTCAACTGCTATTGTTCTGGGAGCCCTCTGAAAGTCGGTGTGTGCTTGACACTGGCGCCACCAGAGGGCATGGGCATGTTTGTGGGCCAGGCATGGTGGATGGGGATGGGGGTCACAGGCCCGGGCATTACCCAAGTGGCATAGAGAGGGTGTAGGCTGGATGGAAACTTCATCCAGGGTGGTCTTTGGGGTGCAACATTGAGAACTTGGTGAGTGTGAGCTTCTGGGTCCCCACCTTTCCTCAGAGTCACTGGGTCAGGATGGAGCATTGATAGGTCTGGAGGCCATGGATTGGTTAATGTGGTGTGCCTTCAATCCTCGAGGCATCCACGAGAGGAAAACTGAGCTAGTAAGTGTGCGCCATGTTGCTGCTTTTTTTTCCTTAATCAAAGCCATAAAAAACCTTTAAAGCTGTGACCCCGCCCTCTGCTCCTTCAAACAACATTGGATACCCGTCCCATTACTCTGATTAATGGTGGGTTTATTAGTGTCTGAGTCTCAGCAACGCAGACTTTTTATCGAAGAATGACTGGTATTCGGTGAACTTCAAATGTCAAGTGCCAGTCACAGTGACCCACCCTTTCAGTCCTCTCCACTGTGCCCTGTCCTCCATGTCCCCCAAGGCCTGGTTCCCAATCCCAAGTGGGTGTTGTATAATACCTGGAGCAAAACTTTGAGCATCTGCAGTTTTTCCAGTTCACTGTTTCTCCCTTTGTTGACTTCTATTTAGAAAACAGAGGTGAGCTCTTAAATAGGGAAGGAGAATCTGCTGATTTCAAATGACCTATTGAAAATGGAGATGCAATCTCTTGTGCAAGAGCTTTCCAACTTAAATCTCAATTTCCCACCTAAACTTTACCAAGTCTTCTAGGTAGCATCTTCTTTTACAGAATTTTTCTCTTTAAAAAATATTAATACTTCTCTTTGGTGGGGTCTTGGAAACATATAAGTGAACTTGTTTTGCTGCTAGCTTCTTTAGAAAAATTAACTGTCATATATTCATTACCTCTATCCTGAAATACTGCCACATTAAGAAACTGCTTACTCTGCATTTAATGGTAGTTGCCAGCATTGGTTCTGTTCTGTGTCAGGTGAAGGTGATTTAGGTGAGTCAGTGATTTCCATTTGATAACGTTTTAAAGGTCTGAACTCAATTATGGTCAGATAGTTTGATTACATATCTTTTAAATTAATGCTTATGTTTTGGAGTCATTTTCCTCCCTCAGTCTTTCATAAATGTATCCTTTCATGTTCTACTGCATGAAAACAAATTACTCTACTTCTAGTTAACTTTTCCATTACTTATAAAAAGTTTATTTCAGGCATATGTGATTTTTGCTTAATAATTTAGTCTGTGAGAAAATAACTGAATCATTTTGTAAAATATAATCTGTGGATTGGATAATTCATAGATATTCTTGGATTCTCCAAAATTAAAGGAACACATTTTTTCTTATTTTCCTGTATCATTCCAAGCTCCATTAAAATATTAAGGGTTAAATATTTTCAAGTATATTTTATTGTTTTCCTCCTGAACTTCTAAAGGAACACATGATTTCAACTTCATTAATTTATAGAACATAAATATGCACGTATGTTTTATGTGAGCATTGTTTACTGTGAAGTAGTATTGAAATGTATAATTAACTTGAGGAAAAAATATTTACTGAGAATAACATGGTTGTACAACCAGTTTTATTCCTGGAAGACATTTTTACAAACTATCTAGAAAGTAATTCTTGTGATTTTTGTTTATACCTTTTCTGTGGTGAGCCGCCTCACCACCATGATAAGATGGCGCTGGTTTCCTGAAGTGCTTTCTAGGTAAACAAGCCCATATTTGGTTGAGCTAACTGTTGCAAATGGGAGCACCTATGAACATAGGCCAAGTGGCAGGAGTAGATTGGCTATTGCAAGAGTATAAAAGTGTATGAATTCGGCTCAAGAGAAAGAAGAAGAAAAACCATGGTTTTATAATATTAAGGTCCTGATTAAACTGCTGAAGGAAGATTCCTGTGTCGTGTTTTCTTGCGGGCGAGGGACACGGGACAAGTGGTGCTGAAACCCGGGAATCAAGAACTTTCAGTGTTCAGGGGGTCTGCACCGGTTAAGTATCCACAGGTAAGTGGGTCTGTGGACTAGGATTTACTGGACTTTGTGTAGTCGGTCAGCAAAGATTCAAACAGACTTTGTGTAGTCGGTCAGCAAAGATACAATTCCACCGATTTGTGTAGTCGGTCAGGCTAAAGATAAATTCAACTGACTTTGTGTAGTCGGTCAACAAAGAAAGGATATTTTTGTTTTCACTTTCATTCTGCTTGCTCTGAATGCTGCTTCATTATGGGCAATTCTCCATCTGTTCATTTAGTACAGCCCGTTTAGCTTTTTTGTTGCGCTCCAAAGAGCTCAAGGTCAAACGCAGTACTTTCGAAACATTCATTGTAAGAATTGATAAAGCAGCCCCATGGTTTGCTGTCTCTGAAAGCTTGACTCCTGCCAGCTCGAATAAGTTGGAAAAAGATTTGGATTTCCTTCAGGAGCAGGGACAATTGGAGAAAATGAAAGGAGTGATACCGCTATGGAAATTAATAAAAGGATGTATTCTTGATGGTAGATGTCAGGAAGCTATTCATAAAGGACAGGAAGTTCTTGAACAACTACATTAGGAAAGTCTGAGGATTCTATGAGTACTTCCAGTAAACACAGTGCAGGAGAGCAGGTTTATGGAAACTATTCCAAAGAGGAGACTGTACCCAGATTTAAAAGCCCTTAGAACACCAGAAGATACAGGGGAGTCAGAATCAGACGGTGATGAGAAAGTGAAAGAGCTAACACAGCACTACGGAAGGTGAAGATAAAAGAAGGGGAACTAAGAGGCAAAAAGATTTCAGACAGAAGGAACTATGAGGAGAAACAGAAGACAGCTCTAGCCTATGATCCTCGTCCCATATGTGGGAGGGGTTCCAGGCACGGGTAGAGCTTTCTAACTCTGCAGCTTGGAGGGCTGCCCTGTAGAGTTGAGGTTTGCCTGTTCCTGTATTCCAGGACAATGATGGGGGAAGACATCAGGAACCCATAGAATTTAAAACAATAAAGAATATAGCAGAATCTGTCCACACTTATGGTTGTGGATGCTGCTTTTACTATCGCCCCAAATAGAGGGGCTCAATAGATTCTGCATGACCCCCTCGGAGCTGGGCCAGTTTAGTGAAAGCTTGTGTTTCCCCAGGTAAATATTTAGACTGGAGAGCCTTCGTGTTAGAGGGGGCCAATGAACAGGCTGCACGTAACCAAGCTATGGGCAAACCTGCCTGGGATGTGGATATGCTTCGGGGCAGAGTAGATTTGCCAATCAGCAAACAGACTTTCCATTAGAGGTTTTATGAACAAATTAATAAGATCTGCATTGCTGGCCTGGAAAGCACTCCCTAATAAAGGAGAAGTGCAAGGTAACTTAACAAAATTGTCCAAGGCCCCACAGAAGTTTTTTCAGATTTCGTGGCTAAAATGGTAGATGCAGCAGGGAAGATCTCAGGGATGCTGATGTAGCTTGCCTTTAATTAAACAATTAGTATATGAACAATGTACAAGAGAATGC